>NC_137970.1:98818485-99116876 GCF_963924665.1 Micromys minutus | reverse complement strand
CCACAAATACTTAATAACAACCTTAAAAATGTATTCATATACTTTTATACAAAAATGTTTAAAAATTTGTATATTTATCTTTGTTTTTTAAAATAAATTTTTTTTCAGTAAAAATAAATAAAATAAAATAATTAATATGCTATATTATTCAAATTTATTTTACTTCTATAAAAATATTTTTGGATTAAATAAATTTATCCCATTTAGCAAAATTATATATAAAATAAGATTAAAGCAGTTTCTTTTTTTATTCCTCTATTCATTTTACATTTGCATTAGATGTTTCCTCATTTATTTTTAAGTTATATTTAAGTAGTTTTCCCAAGGCCTAACACATTTTAGCTTCATTAATGATAATGCCAATGAACGAAATAATGCTCCCATATTGTATCCAATATTAAAAGAAGTACATATTGTATATCCTGTCATTCTCATCACTTCAAACTAATTGAAATCATTATATATTTTGTCTATTTATTTTAGTGATTTGTTTGGAAAACTATTTTTCAAAAACATGTAATTATTACACAGAATCATATTCATATTACTTTATATCTACCTATATAAAGTCATTTTTATTGTGTATTTTTATTTTGGCTGAAGAAGTGCATTGAATGTGTATTATAAAGTACCTTAGTTATTAACAAATATAACAGGTGTTATTGTTATTTGTGACTACATTAATTTTTCAGAAAAAATGTTTACTTCAATGCAAATTGTTTTTTTTTAACTGTAATTTTCATACATGATGCTATTGCTTTAGTTTTTATGCTTTCTGATTAGAAACACTTACTTATGGTAACTTGTGGGATTTCAATGCATGCCATCAAACCTCTAAAAGAATTGCCAAAATGATTTTAAAAATCTGCACGTGTATCTCTCTTCTTAAATAAAGTTGTAAAAGAAAAAAAAAAGGAAACACTTGATAATATATTTAGGATTTCCCTCGTGCAATAGTGTTCCACTTTCTGGTTTCAACGATGTGTTTGGGTCAATGCCGTTTATTAACTTACCTTTTATTTGTTGAATTTGAATACGTGGAAACCCTTAACTGTAAGTCATATATTTATGTCATTTTATCTTTTTTATAAAAATGTATTTCTGTACAATAATTTGAAATTCAACTCATTTGTATTTTTATAGTTCACATTTAGTGATTCTCCCTTGGTTCTTAGCTTCCTTGATGCTCACCTCAAAATTTCTTTATGATTTTTTTGAAAATATTTTTAATATCCTGTACAAGATTTTTTGATCAACCTAATGTCTTAGACACATAAGATACATTATTATGTTAAATGGAACTTCACATTACAGTTGCAATTAGACATGTTAGGTAACTTATAATAGCATATTTACAATCAGATTATACCAATGGTCAGTTATGTTTTATTAATTGTTAAATTTGGTAATAACATTTAGGGGGGATTATTTGAGAACTCTTAATTATGTACCCTTAAAAATTTTTAGCTGCGGCTTCCAGGGTGTACAACAGGCACTCCGAACACCTGCCTCCAGAAAAAGCAGAGACACAGACAAAACAGGACTGGCGAGAACCTAGTAAGAACTGATTCCAACTAGCCAGGGGGCAGAGAGATCTCAGCAGAGCACAGGGAAAGTGTGTGCCTGCCTGCCCGGCTTGATCCAGGGATCCAGGGACCCGGCAGCATAGGCCCTCTGTTTCAAGCTAGCAGCTTCCTCGGTACACAAAAGGCACTCGGAACATCCACCACCAGGAACAGCAGAGATCCAGGGACACAGGCCAGGTACAAGGAAAAGGCAAGAACCAATCACTGACAACAAGATGGCAAGAAGAAAGCGAAAGAACTTACCCCAGAGAAAGAAACCAAGACAACCTGGCAAAACTAGAACCCAATTCTCGAAGAAACTAAGAGATGAAGGAATGGAAGAAGGAATGTAAAACAGGATGTAATCCAGAATTAGTCAAAGTTTTCTTGGTGTGTAAGGATTGAGCATAATGTATTTGGTTTTTTGTTTTTTTTGTTGTTGTTGTTGTTTTGTTTTGTTTTCTTTTTTTTCTTGAACTTCACACAGTCTGTGAGTTGTTTCTGGGGCAGTCTGAGCCTCTGGGGTTAGCATCCCACTATCAGTGACTGCATATTATGTCTGTTCTTTTGTGACTGGGTTATCTCACTCAGTATGATATTCTCTAGATGCAACCATTTTCTTAAAAATTTCATTAAGTCAGAAATATGAAGATGATTCTGAATGAATTCTTACAATATTCATGAATAAAATCAAGTTATAATCCAATACTATCAACCACACCACTGTAAGAACATAAGCACACTATTATCAACCACATCACCACAAGAACATAAACACACCCCCTTATGAATATTATCCATATATAAGACATAAATTACATTTTGAAATGGCAATACTAGATAAAAATATTTTCTAAACAGGAATACATAATTTAGAATATATATAATAAATTTTCCTCTAAATCATTTTAAATATTATATACTGTATTCACAGTGCTTTGATGACTAATAGATTCTCTTGGAAAAATAGCATGCATCTGTGCATGTATTTTTGATTATCTATAACAGTATTTATAATGGCTTTAGTTTACTGAGCTAATAATTTTCTTACTCAGTTGTTTATGTAATTCTCTTCCATTGAACTTCATAACCCACTCACGAGATTGGCAAGGAATTTATGACATTTCAATAAAGTCAGAGAATTCACAATTTCCTTAGTATAAGACTCCTTTGAAATACTTGTAAGATAAGCATTATAATTGTTTTTATTACTTTTGTGAAATAAATATATCAAAAAGGGAAGAAAAAGCAAATGTGTGTCTTCTTGCATTTTAGAAAAAAAGTATAATTATTTCTCTCCATTTAACCTTTGATAATACTTTTCTAATTTTGGATGTGTGTATTCATAGTCTTATCTTTTGACTTAATATATATCTTAAGCATATCCAAAAAAAGTATTACTATAATACACCACTTTTAGAGTTAGCTAACAAAATAAGCAGATAATTTACCTTGGTTAAGCCAGTTATATCTAAGGCTGATCATTGTAAATACTGGGTAATCACAAGAATCAACCAATAATTATTCTATACTTAAATTTAAGAAAATTTGATTAAGAAGTAAACAAGAAAATTAAGGTGATATGTGTACAACTGAGTAATGTAGCTTTCATTGCACTCAAAAATGTATAATTAACTATTCTTTATTAAGATAATATTTAACTCTCATAATATCTGACTTCTATTCCAAAAGTCTTACCATATCTTTATAAAATTAATTTTCTTTGTGTTATTGTACAAGAGAGTGATTATAAATCACAGATTATATCATGTTTAAAAATCCAAGAGTATGTATATTCAATGCTCTTACCACAAATATGTTATAAGAACTTGATGAGGAGTGGTGTATATGTGTGTTTAAAATAATTTTGTAGATAATTCCATGTGGATATATCTTGATATATCATTTTGTAAGTCATAATACATACATGTCTTATGTGTTATTCTAAAAGTACTAAAGATTTTCTTCTCATTACACTTGAATCAATGAGAATATCTCATGCATGCACTGGCAGAGCTGACAAGGAGTCTTGGAACCACTATGAAGACACTAAAGCCCCAGGAAAACTATTAGATGGCACACATCATTTAACAATGTATCTAAATGCAGTTTTGAAGTGGAAATTTCTCATTTCTTTGGAAATTTGGTTATGTTTATGTCACATGGTATTTTTCTGAAATCAGTCTTATGAGACGATTTTTTGCTGAATCAGACATGTGAGAGGATATTTTTATGAGAACGTACATGTGGCTGTTTTTTTTTTTTTTTTTTTTTTTTTTTTTTTTTTTTTTTTGGTTGGTTTGTTCTTTTTGTTTGTTTGTTTGTTTGTTTTTTTAGAAAATAGCCTGAAATGGGGCATATGAAATTTTTCTAGAGCAGAAGTTTGAGATCGCATGGGATTTTTAGAAACTGTGTTAATATAACCCAACAGACAATATTCAACACTGTGTGGCATTTGTTGTCCATGTTGCTCTTTGTTGGTATTGGGCTGGTTTTTCACTGATGATGCTGTGTGGAATTCATTTGCTTTGCCATTCTTTGCTGATCATCATTTGTCATGACTTCATTAAGAGAAACACACCAAAGAATATCTCCTGGCATTCCAGAAGCTTTTTGCTGACTCCTGTCAATTGAAAGAGCCTTGTGGTTTCTTCTGGATTGAACATCCATTACTAATTCATGAATGGCGCTTGCCAGTGTATTGAGCTGCTAGTGGTGATTCATGAGGACTTAACTGCTGATATCCTGACTATGCAGATTTGATTTTCTCCAGAGAACTATTTTTCAACAGATAAATATCATTCTTTGTCCTATTAACCTTTCCTTTCTACTACCTCTGGTAGTCAGTAGGCTACCAGGAATGTAAAAGTGTTCAAAAACTTAATGAAATGGGTTTCAGAAAATTCAGCCAACAGCAGTTCAACATATTTTCCTGAAACTTCCTACCTATTTAAGTCCTGTAACAATGCATTCAACTGTCTTCTTGAAATCCCAAGGTGCAGTTGTATATCTCTTTGTCATACCCTTGAATTTTTAAGATACTAATAATTAATTATAGACACATATTCAGTCTTCCTTGGATGTAAGGTAAGGCTAAGGAAATCAAAATAGCATGTCTTGAGTATGACCAATAAAACTGAACTATGCAAATTTTATGATATTCTTCTATATCATCATAATAGGAAAAAAACTTGAATAATATTCGAAGATGAAAAGAACATAAACCCTAAATAAATAGAAGCAGTCATCAATAGCCTCCCAACCAAAAATGAAGCTAAGGATGAGATGGATTTAACAGAGAATTCTTTCAGACCATCACAGGAGAACACTCCTCCATTATTGGTGGGATAACAATATGGTCCAACCATTCTGGAAATTAATCTGGCAGTTATTCACATACTGGACCCGAGGAGGACCCAGGTATACCACTTTCAGTCATTTTCCAAAAGATGTACCAACATGTAACAAGAAAACATGCTCCACCGTGTTCATAAAAGTCTTATTTATAATTGCCAGAAGTTGCAAAGTACCCAGATGTCCTTCAACCAAGGAATGGATACAGAAATTGTGGTACATTTACACAATGGTGTAGCATGCAACTATTAAAAACAATGACTTTAAGAAATTCTTAGGTAAATCGATGGAACTCTAAACTATCATCTAGTTGTCAGTGAGGTAACCTAGTCACAAAAGAACACAGATAGTATGCATTCACTGATAAGCTGATACTTGCAAAATAGTTCAGAATATTGAAGTAATAATTAACAGAACTTATTAAAATCAAGAAAAGGAAGGCCAGAATGTGGATGCTTCAGACCTTCTTAAAATAAAAAAACAAAATACTCACAGAAGGAAATACATGGAAAACTAGAGAAGCATGGATTGGAAAACAAGATCATCCAGTGACTGCCTCACTTAGGAAACCATCCCATATGCAGCCACCAAACCCATGCACTATTGCTGATGCCAGGAAGTGCTTACTGTTAGAAGCCAGATATAGATGCCTCCTCAGAAGCTGTGCCAGTCATACTGACACAGATGAGAATGTTTGTAGTTAAACATTGCACTGAACATAGAGTCCCTATGAAGAAGCTAGAAAAGGACTGAAGGAGGTGAACGGGTTTGCAATCCTATGGGAAAATCAACATTATCCATGAACGAAATAATCCAGAGCTCCCAGAGACTAAAACACCAACCAATTAGTACAGAAGGAGAGACCCCTGTCTCCATTTTCAAATGTATCAGAGGATAGCATTGTCTGGTATCAATGGGAGGAGAGGTCTTTGATCCAGTGAAGGCTGCTTTTCCCAGTATAGGGGAAGGCCAAGGTGCTGTGTTGTGAGAGGGTAATTGAGAAAGCGAGCACCCTCATGCAAGAAAGGGGAGGAGGAATAAAGATGGGAGTGGGAGGAAACAGGATAACATTTGAAATGTAAGTTCAGAGAATATTCAATAAAAAGGGAAAAAAGTGAATAATGTTAGGATTAAATTTAAGCTCATTAAAAATTTGAATTTATACAAACATTTACAGAAGTGTTCTGACTTGATGTCTTCATGCTTTTACATGTTTTCTTTACTGTATTTAGATAAAATAAGGTTAAATTTATTCTGTATATTGATTCATTAGAGTATAATATTATAAGCTATTTCTACAAGGGAACACTTCTATAAAATTAGGAACTAGGAACAAATCTAGAAAGATTAATACTAAGTTATGTACCATCAAGAATACCATAAGAACTCTCCAAAATTATTTCTTCAGAGAGTATATAAAGCAAATTAAATGTACATTTTGCTTTGTAGGTAGAAATTGGTAATTCAGCATTTTATAAATGAATGTACTAGTAAAACATTGGCTACTTAAATTTGCACTATTAATATGATAAGCTCTATGCACAACTGTAAAACATGCAAGCCTTTTCTGTGAAGAAAAATAGGTACTCATAACATGGTACATCTATCTACAGTTCATATAAATAAGAGTTTATGAAATTAAAAGTTTGATATGAAACAAACTAACTAAAAACAAAATGGAAAAAAAAAAACACCAAAACTCATTACTACCCACATTATACCATATGCCTACAGTGCCTTATTTAACATAAAATCTATCCATATAGTTTATGAATAATTACAATCATCTCCAACCTCTACTAATGCTCATATTACTCAAAGACACATGAGAAACTTCCCGATATATTGTTAATTGACATATGTCCAGCATAGAATGGCAAGTACATCATGTTTTCACTAAATTGTAGAATGCCATAGATGCATAATGATAATATATATATAATGTATAATTTTAATAATAGTATAGCATGAGCAAGACATGGCAGCTATATATAGTAGATGGTTAATTTTGGATATAGATTAGGTAGTTAGGAAGAATTATTTAAAATATTTTCCATCATTTTTGAGTAAGAATTATTGAATTTCTATGGGGCAGAGATAAGGATGTTGAAAGCATGGACAAAAATATTGTGAAAGAAATAATTAGAAATTTAATGTGAAGACATTGTAGGACTCAAGAATATGATATTGAACTGAATTTTAAATAATTATTTAGTTAAAGTATGGATTAAATTTATATTAATGTATAATTAAATGTGAAAATTGACTTATAAGAATTATGATATTTTTATATCATTTCTAGAATTAAAAAAAGCAAATGATTTTTTTCATTTATAAAATTGAATAAGCAAATCATATAAAGCTCATCAAATATTTAGAATGCATAAAGTTGTCATATATTTACTGAGTAAAGTTTAAATCCAACATGTCACTGATTGATAGAGAAGAATTAATATAATTTCTTTTTGATTTACTTCATATATGAAAGCACCATTTAAGTCACAATGATAAATTTACTAATGTACCTTTATTCCACATTGTTTTCATGTACAGGCCATTTGAAGACTATTCATGCTCTGCCTCCAGATGTTGGGTAGATTATAGAATGTACAACTTCTCCATCCTGCTAGGGTCTTAATATACATAAAATGACACCAACATTATATTACTACCATATTGGACTTTCTTTCATTCTTACTCAATATGCCTGACTGGATTTTTAATATAAGTGTCTTTTACCTTTATCAAAGATTTTATTAACCAAATGGTGATTGAGTTATCAATGTTTTCTACACCACTTTATCCACAACAAAAATACTACCTTACCTTGTTCTATACAACATCTAGGTAACATATTTGTTGATATATGAAAATGCAATAGTATATGTATAAGTGTATTTTTTGTTTACATGTCTCATATAATTGTTGAAATAATTTTATATGTCAGAATTCAAGACTCATTTATATTTTTTTCTGGATTTATCCTATCAAACAAATTAGTCCAAAGAACTCAGAACCTGCCTGCTGATGCCTGAGCACTCAGAAGAACCTTACAAGTGCTCTCCGACCTGAACCTATGGTGAGCCCACAACACCACAACCCATTGGCTATCCAGGGAGGGACCGCTGGGAACTTTCAAGGTGCAGTTATCATGATGCTTATTTTAGAGAGCCAGGTGACTTCCATCAGGACTCAGGGCCTTCATGGAGACACCTGAGCACACAGAAGAGCCTCATACGTACTGTGCCACCTGAGCCAACCGGTGAGCGCCCCCTCATGTCCACATAGAGAGAGACCATTGGAACTCTCAGGGTGCAGATAGCATGGTGCTCTCTGGGAACAGGAACTTTCTGATCCATAGAGAGAGAGAGTTGAGTCACCACCAATAAGATTCAGTGCCTGCCCACACACTGCTAACCACCAAGACAAGCCTCAGAAGCTCTCACACACCCAAGCCCACTGAGACAGAATGGAGTCGCCTCCATCAGAACTCACTGCCTGCTGTGCTTCAAAGAGCCAAACACCCAAGAGCAATTTCTCTCCTGAGCCCACAGGCCCTCAAACCAACAGGAAAGACAAGCTCCAGTCAGAGATTACAAGATAACCTAACATCACAAATAACAAGATGACAAGAGAAAAGCACAAGAACCCAAGCAATGGAAACCAAGGCAACCTGGCAACATCAGAACCCAACTCTCCCACCACAGCAAGTAGTGGAATTCCAAACACACTTAAAAAACTAGATATGGATTTAAAATTATACTTCATGACAATGATGGAGGTCTTCATGAAGCATACTTAAACAATTGTGGAAAACTGGAATAACACAAGTAAACAGGAAGAAGCCCTTAAAGTGAAAATACACACACACACACACACACACACACACACACACACACACACACAAACACACACAACACTTAAAGAGCTACAGGAAAACATAACCAAAGAGGTGAAAAAATATCTTCAACAAAATCACAAAAGAAAACTTCTCTAACCTTAAGAAATAGATAGATGGCCATGAACATACTAGAACTCTACAAAACTACAAATAGATTGGACCAAAAAAGAAACTAATTCTGACATATAGTAGTCAAAACAACCAATCTTCAAAACAAAACAAAACAAAACAAACAAAAAGAAAAACAAAAAAAACCTAAAAGTAATATATGAAGGCAGACCTATTAAAATTAAAACAGATTTCTCAACAGAAACTATGAAGGCTAGAAGGTCCAGGATATGTCATACAGACACTAAGAGAACACAAATGCTAGCTCAGGTTACTATAACCAACAAAACTCTCAATTACCAGAGATAGAGAATCTAAAATATTCCAGGACAGAAGGAAAGTTATCCAATATCTGTACACAAATCCAATTCTAAAGAACATTATAGAAAACTCCAACACAAGACGGAAAATTATACCCTTAGAAAAGCAATAAAATAATCATGCAAGAAAACCAAAAAGAAAAATAAAGCATACAAACAAGATTTTACTTCTAACAAAAAAAACAAAACAAAAACAAAACAAAAACAAAACAAAAACAAACAAAAAACAAATAGGAAACAAAAATCACTATTCTTCAATATCTCTTAACATCAACCAACTCAATTCCTCCATAGAAAGATATAAACTATCAGACTGAATACATAAACTGTATCTGACATTTTGTTGCATGCAGGAAACTCATCTCAGAGTCAAAAACAGACACTACCTCAGAATAATAAAAAAAAACAAAAACAAAAACAAAACAAAAAATAAAACTTTAAAGCAAATGGTCCCAAAGAAGCAAGCTGCAATAGCCCTCCTAATGCTGAATAAAATAAATTTTCAACCAAAATATATCAAAGAACATAAGGAAGGACACATTTTACTCATCAAAAAAAAATTCTATCAAAATAACCACTCAATCCTGAATATATATACTCCAAATACAAGGGCATGCACATTCATAAAAATAACCTTACTAAAGCTCAAATTCTACAATGTACCACACACAATAACACTGGGAGACTTCAACAACCAACAACAAATAAATATATAGATCATGCAAGCCAACACTGAACATAGACACAGCAAATCTATCAGAAGTTATGAACAAATTAGATTTAAGAGACATCTATCTGTAGAACATTTCATCCTGAAACAAAAGAATAGACCTTTTTCTCAGCACCTCATAATAACTTCTCCAAAATTGACCATATAGTTTGTCACAAAACAGGTCTCAAAAGATATAAGATCAAAATACTACTTTGAATCACATCAGATCATCATGGACTAAGACTGATCTTTAATAAGGAAAAAAAAAATAAACCAAAAAGCCCACATATACATGAAAGCTAAGAAATACTCTACTTGATGTTAACATGGATAAGAAAGAAATAAAAAAAATAAAGATTTTTTTAGAACATAAAGATAATTAAGGCACAACATACCCAAACTTAGGAGATTAAATAAAAGCAGTACTAAGAGGAAAACACATAACTCTGGGTGGCTCCAAAACAAAACTGGTTATAGAATGCACTAGCAGCTTGCCAGAACCCCTGAAAAATCTAGAACATAAAGAAGCAGATATGCCAAAGGGAAGTAGATGGAAAAAATAATCAAAGTCAGAGTAGATATCAACAATGTAGAAACAAAAATAACTATACAAAGAATCAATAGAACCCGCAGGTTGTTCTCTGAGGAAATCAACAAGATCAATAATCTTTTAGAAAGACTAAACTAACTAGAGGGCACACAGAGAGTATAGAAATTAACAAAATCAGAAAAGAAAATGGAGAAATAACAACAGGAAACTAAGGAAATTCAAGAAATCATCAGATCCTATTACAAAAGCCTATACTCAACAAAACTGAAAAATCTAGAGGAACTGAACAATTTTCTAGACAGATATCAGATACAAAAGTTAAATCAGGATCAGAGGAACTATCTGAACAGGCCCATAACCAGTAGAGAAAGAGAAACAGTCATTAAAGACAAACAAACAAACAAAAAAACCCTAGAATATTTAAATCTATTCTCAACAAGAAAACTTGTACAGGAATCATCATCCTTGACCTCCAGCTATATAACAAAGCAATTTTATTTAAAACTGCATGGTAGTGGTTCAGAGATAGGCAGGTAGATCAATGGAACAGAATAGAAGATCCAGAAATGAACCCTCACACATGAGTGTCACTTGATTTTTGACAAAGGAGCAGAAACATTCAATGGAAAAAGGACAACCTCCTCAACAAATGGTGTTGGCTCAACTGGCAGTCAGCATGCAAAAGATTGAAAATAGATCCTTTCTTATCTCCTTGTACAAAGCTCAAGTGCAAGTAGATCAAAGATCTCCATATTAAACCAGGTACACTGAAAATATTAGAAGACAAAGCGGGGATAAAGAACACATAAACACAGGGAAAATTTTCCTGAACAAAACACCAATGGTTTTTGATCTAAGATCAAGAATTGATAATTGGGACCTCATGCAATTGAACATATTCTGTAAGGCTAAGGACATTGTCAAGAATACAAAATAGTAGCCAACAGATTAGGAAAAGATCTCAACTAATCCCACATCTGATAGAGCTCTAATATCCAATATATAAAAAAAATCACAATGTTAGACTACAGAGAATCACACAAGCCTATTAAAAATGGGGTAGAGAGCTAAACAAAGAATTCTCAATTGAGGAATATTGAATGGCTGAGAAACACCTAAGACAATGCTTGACATCACTATTCATCAGGGAAATGTAAATCAAAACAACCTTAAGATTGCACCTTACACCAGGCAGAATGGCTAAGATCAAAATCTCAGATTACAGCACATCAGGGTAAGGATGTGGTGAATGGGGAACACTCCTCCACTGTTGGTGAGATTGTAAGCTGGTACAACCACTCTTGAAATCAGTAAGGGGGTTCCTCGTTCCTCAGAAAATTGAACACAGTACTACCTGAAAACCCAGTAATTCCACTTCTGGGCATATTCACCATAGATGCTCCAATATATAATAAGGATACATGCTCCACCATGTTCATAGCATCCCAATTTATAAGAGCAAGAAGCTGAAAAGAACTGAGATGTTCTTCAGTATTTGAATGGATACAAATATTGTGGTATATATATGCAATGGAGTACTACTCAGCTATTAGAAGCAATAACTATATGAAATTCCTAGGAAAATGGATATATCAGCGAATATCATACTGAGTTAGGTAACCCAGTCACAAAATAACACAAATAATATTCAGTCACTGATAATTATATACTAGCCCCAGAAAGTTCTGAATACCTAAGAAACAACTCACAGACCATATGAAGCTCAATAAATAAATAAATAAATAAATAAATAAATAAATAAATAAATAAATAAATAAAAGGGCCAAAATGTGGAAGCCTCAGTCCATCTTAGAAAAAATAAAATAAAAAGAGAAAGAAAAAGAAAACAAAAACACAAACCAATATTTAAATAAGTGTATAACACCCTCTCAGAGTGGGGTAACCTAGACCTTAAATAATTAGGAACTCAAGAGCTAAGAATATAGCCTTGTGGCAATTTGTGGTATTTAAGTGTATTTAGTTTAATCTTTACACACCAAGAAAACTTTGACTATTTTCATGTTATACTTTGTTTTACAGGTATTTTATGCTCATTGTAACTAGTATGATTTCAATGCATGCTATCAAACTTAAAAAAAAAAAATAAAGGGCAGCTCTGCTGCTTTGTCAAGGAAAAAAAAATAAAGAAAAAAAGAAATGAAAAATAGGAAACAGATCTTTTCCCAATCGTTTGGCTGCTGTTTTGTTTTCTTGAGAGTGTCCTTAACATTACAGAAATTTTTCAATCTCATTAAGTCTCATTTGTCATTCTTTGACCATAGAGCACCAGTCATTGGTGTTCTGTTCAGAAAATTTTCTCATGTGCCTATGTGTTCTAAGTTTTCCCTACGTCCTCTTCTAATAATTACAGTGTACCTGGTTTAATGTGTAGATCTTTAATCCACTTGCACTTGAGCTTTGTACAAAGAAATAAGAAAGGGTCTATTTTCATTCTTCTGCATGTTGAGTGCCAGTTGGACCAACACCATTTGTTGAAGAGGCTGTTCTTTTCACATTGAATGTTTACAGCTCCTTTTTCAAAAATCAAGTGACCATACATGTGAGGGCTCATTTCTGGATCTTCTATTCTATTCCATTGATCCATGTGCTAGTACTAGTACCATGCAGTTTTTAGCAAAATTGCCTTGTAATATAGCTTGAGGTCAGGGATAGTAATTCCCCCAGATGTTTTCTTGTTGTTGAGGATGGATTTCACTATTCTAGGTCTTTTGTTATTCCAGATCAAATTGAACATTGCTCTTTCTAACTATTTGAAGAACTGTGTTGGAGTTTTGATGGGGATTGCATTGAATCTGTAGATTGCTTTTGGTAAATTGGCCATTTTTACAATGTTGATCCTTCAAATCCATGAGAATGGGAGAGAACTCAAGAAGTTAGAGACAAGAAAATCAAACAACCCTATTAAAAATGGGGTACAGAGCTAAAAAAATAGTTCTCCATTGAGGAATATCAAATGACTGAGAAACATCTAAAAAAGTGCTCAACATCATTAGACATCCGGGAAATGCAAATAAAAACAACCCTGAGATTTTACCTCATATCAACCATAATGGCTAAGATCAAAAATTCAGATGACAGCAGATGCTGGCAAGGATGAGGAGAAAAAGGCACACTTCTCAACTCTTGGTGGGGTTGTAAACTGGTACAACCTCTCTGGAAATCAATCTGATGATTCCTCTGAAAATTGAACATAGTACTACCTGAAAACCCAAGTATTCCACTTCTGGGCATATACACCAGAGAAGGTCCAACATACAACAAAGACACATGCACTACAATGTTCATAGAAGCCCTATTTATAATAGCCAGGAGCTAGAAAGAACCCAGATGCCCTTCAGTAGATGAATGGATACAAAAATTTTGGTATATTTACACAATGGAGTACTAGTCAGCTATCAGAAACAATGACTTTATGAAATTCTTAAGAAAACAGATGCATCTAGAGAATATCATCCTGAGTGAGATAACCTAGTTGCAAAAGAACAGACATAATATGAAGTCACTGATAATTGGATACTAACCCCAGAAAGCTCAGAGCACCCCAGAAACACCTCACAGACTATATGAAGTTCAAGAAAAAAGAAAGGCCAAAAAAAAAAAAAATGAAAAACCATTATGTTTAATCTTTACACACCAAGAAATCTTTGACTATTTCCTGGTTACATCCTGTTTTACATGTACTTTATGCTCATTGTAATTAGTAAGATTTTAATGCATACTTTAAAAAAATCAAATACTGACAAAAATGTATTTGTATACTTTTATGCAAAAATGCTTAAAATTTGTACATTTTCTCTGTTTTTTAAAATAAAATCATTCCATTAAAAATAAATAAATAAAAGAGATTCAAGAAAAAAAGGAAAAGAAAAAAAAAAAAGAAACTGTCATCAAAATCGCCAAGCTAAATAAAGTCCAGAAACAGATATATTCAGTGCAGATAGTTATCAGACTTTCTTAGAAGACCTATTACTAATACTCTCCAAATTATTCCACAAAATAGAAACAGAAGGAACAATATCCAATATGTTCATTGAAGCCACAATTGTGCTCATACCTAAATCACATAAAGACTCTACAAACAGAGAACTTCAGACCAATTTCCCTCATGAACATTGATGCAAAAATAGTTGCAAATAAAATACTTGCAAACTGAATCCAAGAACTCATCATTCACCATGATCAAGTATTCTTTAACTCAGGCATGCAGGGATGTTTCAGTAAAGGAAAATAATTTACCCTATAAACAAACTCAATGGATAAAAATCACATGATCATCTCACTGGATGCTGAAAAATCATTTGACAAAATTCAACACCCCTCAATGTAAAATTTTTAGAAAGATCAGGAATTTGAAGCCCATATCTAAACATAGCAAAAGCTATATACAACAAACTAGTAGCCAATATCAAACAAAATGGAAATAAATTTGAAGTAATCCCACTAAAATCAGGGACTAGACAATACCCACATTCTCATACTCTGAACAACAAACACAAACATGCACAAATATACATACATATACACTATATGTGCATCATACATACACAAATACAAATGTATATTGAATAAAAATTTTAAAAGTAATGTATTTTATGCTTATTGTAATTAGTAAGATTTCAATGCATACTATCAAACCTTTAAAAATCAAGTACTGACAAATATAAATTCATATAGTTTTATGACAAAATGCTTTTAAAAATCTGTAAATACATCTCCGTTTTTTAAATTAAAGTTATAAGAAAAACAAGAAAAGAAAAATAAATAAAATTGTAAAAAAAGTAAAAAAAGAACAGGTAAAGGTAATTGAATTATATGAAATGATTCTTATTATTAAGTATGTAGTTCATTCGGCTTATGTGGTAAAACAAAACTTGCTTGTTTCCTTTTCTGGTTTCTGCTGAGTTTTTTCTTTTTTCTTTTTTCTTAATTTGCTTTGAGTAAGGCTAGTAATAAAAACTGTCCAACAACACCAAAAAAAAAAAAAAAAAAAAAAAGAAAGAAAAGACAAAAGAAAAAAATACATTTGGAAACACAAAATAGGAAATTCAAATATTTAACCTAAGTAATTGCTTATGTATTGGAGGATAATAGTTTATAAACAAACTCAAAATTACAACTGTCACTTATCATAATAAGCAGAGAAAGAAAGGTGAGACCCTTTTAGAAGAGTTTTAGGATAGGAGTTTTCATTTGTCATTTGTACTATGAAAGAAAAGTTGTGAGATGGCTGTTGAGTTAGATGATTGGAATTCTAAAGAATTTGATAAAGTATATGAGCATCAAAAGAAGGCAGAAAATTGTGGGGCCTAATTTACTCAAAACACTTGAAAGCATACTTTATTGCTGGAAGGATCCAAAAATGGTTGGAATATGGATCCAAATGCTTGTTGCCATATTTGCGGTATTGATAGGACTTTTCAGAAAACAAGTTTGAAAGGCAAATGTTTTGATATTTCTTCATTAAATATCTTGGTTGCACAGGTACACTTAAAACATTCTATTCAATGTCAGAAATAATCTTAACAAGTTTTATGTATGCTCTTATTTGATGAAAATAAGAGTATATTGATGAAGGTATTTAAAAATAGATTTGTAAACTCGAGATAGATTAAAGCTGCTGTTAAATGCAAAACGAATACATTAAAGATGTACATAATTTTGACAAAATTTTAAGTTGCAACAAGAACATCTGTACAGTAAAGAACATTAAGTCAGAATGTTATATAGAAATAAAAAAGGTTAAAGATATTAAGATAATTTTTGAACAAAAAGAGCATGTTCTATGATTTAATTTTTGCTGGTCCTTGTTATAATTGCAGAATAATTTAGATATACTTATATTGATATTGAAAAGTATAAATAAGTAATAATCAGAAAACAAATCTGCAGAACACATTATAATTTGTAAGACAGTATGGCAAATGACTTCTTTCTCATCAATATTTATTTTTATCCATACAAACTCTTAGTTAACTTTTTTAAATATAAAATTTAATGTAGTATATTTGAAAATAATCCATTTCAGACTCAAATCCTAAATTTAAATAAATACTGTGTGTAGTCTACAATAACAGACCATCAGACTATACCGGATGGGACTTTCCAAAATGTTGTTTCATCAATAGATTACTATCCCAATTCCTTGCCATAATTGAAGATATTGTGAGCATTACGAGAAGAAAAAATACTGAGCAATGTCTAGGGAAACACACTTAATTTTGAATAATTACATATTTTTAAAACATTTTACTTACATATATCTTGTGAAAAATTGAAATAGCAAAAAGGCACTCCAAATAAGCAATACATATCTTCTGATTTCTCAGTGAAAATAAATTGGTTACCGGAAATCCAATGCCTGTTACTTAAATCATACATACATGTAAAAGTATACAAGTCATGAATTTGAAAAAATATAATAAAATAAGAAGGTTATATGGGAAGATTTGAAAAGTGAAAGTACTCCCCACCAAAGCACTTTATCTAATAATAATAAATTTCCAACGAATTTAAAATTACAATGAATGAAATTTATTATAGGTAAATATTAAAACTAAAGCATTTGTACATATGGCCTTTTTGAGTATTCCTGAATCTAAATAGTAGATACAACAAGTCAGAAAGTATACTATTTCTCTGTACTATGCAGGAAAGGTAAATTCTCTTCCATACGAAATAAAAATTACAGTGTAATTTATTTCTTAATACTTATTATAAAACAAATAGTAGTTTTAAAAACTTTGAAAACATTTTCAAAGTGGGAATGATAATGTATGCATTTGTTAGTGGAGCATAGTATAATTATTTAAAGATTCAAGTACTGACACATACTAAAATGACTAGGGAAATTTAAATATTACTTTCAAACCCCTTTTAAGCATTAGATTTGAATAATGTACTTATGAAACCATGAAATAGAGGAGTGCATAAGACATGAACATGTTCTGGCCCATCAATATTTCAGTGGGTGGAAGGAACTCAAAGATTAATCCTAAAGTGAAATTCTAAAGGCAATTGTTGCTTGGAATCACTATCTCATTAACCCAACCCTTCCATGAGGTAGTTAATAGCAGTTGGAGAGGAGCAGCTTACAAGGCACCATCTTCTTTGAGGATTTACGTGTTATTAGTGTTGCTAAGGAGTGGATCATGAGGTTTCAGCTTCTTGAAACACCATAGATAGTAAGTAAATATTTGCTTATGGCGATAGACATTTTGGTGATATACCATTAGTATTTTGTCCATAGTTCTACAAATGATCTTTTCCCCAAGGTTCTATAATCAACCATAATGAAATTGACTGAGGCAGCAATCAAATAAAAATATGAAGAACCAATAAGATCATTGGTGAAAAAGAAGAGGATCAGTGAAGTTCAGCTGGGTACAGGAGAGATGAGTAGGGTGATGGATAATTTCAAAATTATATTGTATAAATATATGACAATATAGTAAAATATTGGTATAATTATATACAGTAAATATTAATGAAAACTTACAAAGGTCATCATTTTCCATCTGGTGAGAATCTTGTTGAAACTATAGTCATCTTAGGTACATAGAAAAATGCACTTTTTGATTTACTGTGAGTTATTAGCAAAATAGATGAAAGATATTGATGGATTCTTTTTAATGTAAATAAATTATAAAAAATTTCATTGTTTAAAAGACATATAATCCTTATAACTTGATTAAAAATGATAGAAAAACTTTATTCAAACAAGTATATTAATAATATCAGAAACTCTGTATGAGTTATGAGACATTAAAGAAGTAGAACATACCTACTTTCTGTTCAGCTACTAGATAGTGGACTGCCTCCTACCCTGTCTGCAGAAATTACATATATTTTTGCTCATTTGCTTCTGCTATTGCTGTTGTTTCTCTTTGTCATACACACAGTGCAAACTACAAGATGTAAGGAAAAATTAGCTCTCAGAAAGAATATTTTGAACGGTCTAATACTGTAAGACTAGAAGAAGTAATGTAGAAGAGTATCTCTTAGCTGACTCCTGAGGCAAACATGGACAGACTACTTATAAATTCTCAATGCTATGCTTATAGTAATCACTATTTTAGCACAGTTTATAGAAATTGGCATGATGGACAAAAAAAAATATCTCTTTGACCTAGGTGAAAATTGTTTAAACATCATCTAGAATTCATAGAATTTGTGATAGCAAAAAAAGTCTAATACAACATGTTTCAAACAGTGTTGGTCCAGAAATCAGGTCAATCATAAATTATCATCATGTGGCCTTTTCAAATCATCTGTGAAGATTACTGGTCCTGGCATAAGATTTCTCCAGCTGTCTTTTGACAGACAGTCCTTTTATATAAGGAAGCCAGGCAACAAAATGTCTAACAACTACTAGTTATCTAGTCAAACTGTCTTATTCCTTAACACCTCTGTTAAGGTACATAGTAAAGTGCTGGTACATAGTAAAGTGATTTTCATAACAATGTTAGTAATAATAAAATCTTATCTTAACCTTAACATTGCTTAAAACAGTATCTAATATATGTCTCGTGCCCCATTGAGAAGTGGTACTCTATATTTGTCTCATTTGGATCATATATAGATTTCTGTGAATTGACCAATTATACATTGCTATTATGTGGCATATTTGAGTGGTTTTAGGAGGCACATATTTGGTTTAACTATGAAAGGCAAAATATGAATTTTTAATTTTTGAAAAAAGCAGGTATAATTTAGTTAGTTAGTTTTTAGACTAGCTTTCATGTACCACAGGCTGTGCTCAAATAAGGCATAAACCTCAAAATGACTTTGGATTGCAGAATTTCTTTTTTCATTAAAAGTAGTGATGATACATTTTAAACTATCCTATTATTTAATACAAGAAGTTAACAGAAATCCATTTTAGTTAATTCTTCATTATGTAGTGTCTCTACTACACAAATACACACACAAACATACACACATAAACACATAGTTACCACTTTCATTTCTGATTTAGTTAATTTGAATATTCTTTCTGTACCTTCTCATTATGGTAGATAAGGGTTTTTCAATCTTGCTGATTTTCCCAATGAAACAGCTCCTGGTTATATTGATTCATTATATAGTTCTTTTTGTTTCTATTTGGTTGATTTCAACTCTGAGTTTGATTATTTTCTGCCATAGACTTCTTTTGGGTGTACCTGCTTCTTTTTGTTCTAAAGCTTCTGGTGTGCTGTCAAGCTGCTAATGTATGCTCTCTCCAGTTTCTTTATAGAGGCAATCTGAGCTATGAGTTTTCCTCTGAGAAATGCTTTCATTGTATCCCATGAGTTTGGGTAAGTTCTGCCTTCATTTTCATCCGATTCTAGAAAGTCTTTGATTTCTTTCTTTATTTCTTCCTTGACAAACTATTTTATAGAAGATAATTGTTCAACTTCTGTGTGTTTATGTTCTTTATGTTGTTTTTGTTGGTATTGAAGACCAGCCTTAGCCCATGGTGATCTGTTTAAACGCATTATATTATTTTGATGTTCTTGTACTTGTTGAGGACTGTTTAGTGACTAGCTATATGGTCAATATTGGAGAAGGTGCCATGACATAATGAGAATAATGTATTTTTTTTTTTTGTTTTAGGATAACATATTTTGTACATTTCTGTTGAATCAATTTGGTTCATAACTTCTGTTAGTTTCACAGCGTCTCTGTTCAGTTTCTACTTCCACAATCTGTTCATTGATGAGAATAGGGTCTTAATGTCTCCCACTGTTATTGTGTGTGTTGCAATATATACTTTGAGTTTTAGTAGAGTTTCTTTTATAAATATGGGTGTCCATGTATTTGGAGCATAGCTGTTCAGGCTTGAGACTTCATCTTAATAGATTTTCCCTTTGATGAATAGAAAGTGACCTTTCTTATCTTTTTAATGACTTTTGGTTGAAAATCTAATTTTTCGATATTAGGATGGCTACTCAAGCTTGTTTCTTGGGACAATTTGCTTAAAAAGTTTTTTCCCAACTATTAAATCTGAGTTTCTGCATGTCTTTGTTACTGAGTTGAATTTCTTGTATGCAGCAAAATGCTGGGTAATACTTACATATCTAGTCTGATAGTCTATGTCATTTACTGGGGAATTGAGCCCATTCATGTTCAGAGATATTAAGGAATAATGATTGTTGTTTCCTGATATTTTTATGGTTAGAAGTAAAATTTATGCTTGTGAGCCTTTCTTCTTTTGTTTTTGTTTTTTTGTTTTTGTTTTGCTTTTTTGTTTTTTCTTGCTTTTCTTAGTGTGTAGTTTTCCTCCTTTTATTCAAGTTTTTCATCTATTATCCTTTGTAGTTCTGAATTTGTAGACAGATATTGTGTAAAATTTGTCCTGGAATATCTTGGATTCTCCATCTAGAGTAACTTAGAGTTTTTCTGGGTATAGTAACCTGGGATGGCATTTGTGTTCTCTTAATTTCTGTATGACATCTCTGTATACAGGATCTTCTAACTTTCAGAGTTTCTTTTGAGAAGTCTAGTGCAGTTCTGATTGATCTGCCTTTATATGTTACTTGACCTTTTTCTCTTACTGCTTTTTGTATAATTTCCTTCTTTTTTTTTTTTTTTTTTTTTTTTTTTTTTTTTGAGCATTTGGTGTTTTGACTATTATTTGTTGGGAGACATTTCTTTTCTGATTAAATCTATTTGGAGTTCGTTAGGTGTCTTGTATTTTCATGGTTATCTCTTTCTTTAGGTTAGGAAATTTTCTTCTCTAATTTTGTTGAAGATATTTACTGCGTCTTTTAGTTGGGACTCTTTGCTCTCTTCTATACCTATCATCCTTAGGTTTGGGTTTCTCAGTTTGTCCTGGATTACCGGGATGTTTTGGGTTAGTATCTTTTTAATTTTTACATTCTCTGTGACTATTGTGTCAATGTTTTCTATGTTATCTTCTTCCTCTGGGATTCTCTCTTCCATCTCTTGTATTCTGGTGGTGAAGCTTGTGTTTATGATTCCTAACCTCTTTCCTAGGTTTTCTATATTCAGGTTGCCTCTCTTTGTTTTCTTTAATGTTTTAATTCCTACTTTCAGATCCTTGATAGTTCTATCCAATTCCTTCTTCTCTTTGCTTGTTTTTTTTTTTTTTTTTTTTTTTTTTTTTTCTGTATTTCTCTAAGGGCTTGTATTTGTTTATCTGTGTTCTTATTTATTTCTTTAATAAGGTTGCTTATGTACTTCTCAACATGAGGCGTAATTTTAAGTTAATATCTTGTTTTTCTTGTATGTTGGTATACACACTACTTGCTGTGATGGGGGAACTAGGTTCAGATGTTCCCAGGTTATCTTGGGTACTGTTTCTTAAATTCTTGTGCTTGTCTCTTGTTCTCTTCTTATTTTTGATGTTAGTTGAATTAGTAGTCTCTGAAGGGAGCTTGTTTCTCCTGTGTATCTGTGGGCTATGGTCTCTAGAGGGTGATTTGTCCTGGGTGTCCAGTTTTCTATGGGCAGGCTGTTAGTTCTGATAGCAATGGGTAGGCTCTAGCTCTGGGTACAGATGGAGACCTGAAGTTTAGAGAGCTAAGTGGTACCATGATACCTGAAATTGAGTGTTCCTTGAGTTCTCTTACTAGATAGCTAGGGAAAAATAGAGTGTGGACTCACCAGTGGGCCCAGGATGGAGGACACTCTTATATCTTCTCTGGGTGCTCAGCTCTCTTTGGGCAGGCTGTGAGTCCAAAAACCTGGTCTTGAGTGGGCAAGTTCACTGGACCCAATGATTGAGGACATGGGAGATACCATGGGAGATACCATTGGGAAGTAGGAAGGTGGAAGGGAAGGAAGAAAGGGTGCATACACAGAGTGAAGGAAAGGAGAAGGAGAGAGACAAAAATGTCTGGATTCAATAGGGAGAGACATCCTGTAGACGGACATCAAAGCTCCTGGTCTAGAATGTTCACAATTTGGGGAAGGGTATGTTTGGTAGGGACTGAGGGATTTGGGAGAACCTGGAGGCCAGGTTTCCTCATTAGATAAATATACACTTCAGTCCCTTGTTCTGGAGTCTAAAATGAAACTCTTGGTTTGTTTGTTTCCTAATATTGGTTATATATTTGTTAATATTTTAAGGAATACCTACACATCACAAGTTTATTGGCTTAAAGTAATACATTCCATTGAAAAAGATTTCTGGAATTATAAAATAGTTTCTAATTGGGTTTCATATATAGATAGTAACACACAATGAATTATGTTATAGGTTACAATCATAGTATAGATAATGTATTTGTTATAAAATGCATATAGAATTCATATGTCTTAAATTTATGAAACATGTCACTTATATCTATGCATATACATATGTGTGTGTGTGTGTGTGTGTGTGTGTGTGTGTGTGTGTGTGTATTTATGGTGAATATTTGTCTCAATCAGGATTTTCTTTTTCTGTTATTTCAGAAGTCAAGTACAGAGCTTCAGGCCTTCACACACTGAGATAAACACCTTAATCCTGAACTCTTAATTGTATGGTTTAATCTAATTCTTTTATAAATTATACTTAAGTTCATGTTATATAATGTCCTTATAAATTTATATCTAAGTATATCATATAATACTTCTTTTTAAAAGTACCCATTTTTGAATGTGGTGAATTTTCTGTTCAGCTATTGGTTTAATATTTTCTTAGTAAAAAGAACCAAGTTGTTTGCCATATTTTTAGTTTGTTAGATTCCTAGTTATATTGCTTGATACATGGATTTGAATGTATATGGTATGTGTGTGTAGAATTGGAGTGTTTCTTTTATTTAACTATAGCAAGCAAGCAGATCTAGGACAGTACAAAAATAATCTTTCTTTTGCCATCTGTCACAAGCACAGGCAGCTTTTAAAAATTTTGCTTCTTTCTGTGGAACCAAAGTGTTTGCTTAAAAAGCCAATTATCAATTGATGAGATCTGTTCTGACCATACTGGAAAAAGAGCTTTGTCTGTGCTCCTTAACCTTGGAGATGCATGCTGTAGCTATTTCTGATATCAGTAGCTATGAGAATTTTTAATCTTCTTTCTGGAAGTCATTTTGAACTGTCCTACTTTAACAATGTTTTAGACCAATAATGTTTATATTCTTCTATATGTTTTCTATTATGTGTTGGTTACATTCAAGAAAAGTTGCATATTTATTTGTGATATTATCATGTTGAAATGAACATCCTGAACCTAGTATGTCATCTTCCTCCAAATTCTTCAGTGTTAGCAACATCAAAAATAAAATGTTTTGAATATATTCTTCTGTATTATCTTTATCATGCCTCTCCAGTTAACCACACTGATACTCCCACTTCCTGTTTCGTATCTTCTTTATCCTATAGTGTACTCCTTCCAAGTGTTGTAATCATAGTTACTCACTACTATATGTTGTTTACAATGTATTTGGTATTAATTCAAGGCTTCCTATATACTAAGTAGGTTATTCTACCAATTGTGCTTCCTCTCAACTCCAATGAAACATTTGACTATATGTCTATACTATATTTTGTTACTTACTAAATTTTTCTTTACATTCCACAACAAGTTTTTTATAATAGTCTTCAAGCACTTGTTATCATTTAATGAACCCATTCCAAGGATAATATTGTTCTTTTGATGTGGTTCTCTCTTAAGAACATATACTTAGCTTATTCTTAGATACAGGCCAACAGTTGTATCTGCCAAAATAATCTAAAAAGTATTTTAATGGGGGAATATTTTGAGGTATTATATTAGCACTTAAGAATATTTGGTGTTTATCCATGTAAACACCCTGTGGTTTACATTTTAGCATACTTTGACTTATATTCTAAAATCCGTATTTTATATATGCTAGTAATTTTACTTCCAATGGATCTAATGCCCAAATATGAGTGGTTGAGGCCTGGGAAGATGGAGATAGATGACCTAGGTTCCATGTTTCAATGTCAAATTGTTTCCATGGACTTTTTAAAACTAATAACAGAACAAAGAATGCTATAAATCAAGATGTTTTAAAAATCTACTAGTGGAATCATTAAGTGAGCAGTTACATCAGAAATATCAATCTCAACTATAGGTCATAGATGCTGACAATATTCCAAGACCTCCAGTTGCTAGATAATAATGTTTCCTTAAATTATTATAATCCAACAAATATTATGTTTACCAGTATAATAGGTTTGATATGGAGGTGGGCAAGGGGTGGCTTTGGATATAGTAAGATACCTCAAGAGAAAAATTAATTAGGCTATCTGATCAGTGACATTCTAAACTCTGTAGTCATTGAAATTTTTATCAGTAAACCAGCCTATGAAAATTGCTTCATTTTAGAAATTCTTATTTATGTTACTGAAATTTAGGGGGCCACAACCTTTACCCCTACAAGTCAGATAATTAAGCCAACTAATGAATCAAAATTCATAGGGAAAAAGCAATAAAGGAAGGTTATTTGATATGGTCATATCAGAAATGGCAACAAAGTGATTCAGAATCTTGCCCCAACTTTGTTTTCAGGAGTCGTGGTTTTAGACTGAGATTCAAATAGAACAAAAAAGATATACATAAAAATATCAGGCAAAGTTTGGTCTCCTATCAACAACTGACTCAACTCCAAGTCTTCCCTGGAAGGTCATTATCTTCTGTGTATATATCCAACAAGTTATACATATTTTCGTAGGAAACAATTTTTTTTCCTTTGGATGTGTCCAGGGTCTCAGCCATTCTTTTTCCTAATTTGAAATTTTTTGAAAATACTAATTTCTTGTAGATATGCTATTTCAGTAGTCTGTTAAACAAACAGGAAGTCATAAGTGTGTAGTTCTTGATTTACAGAGTATATTAATTCTTGCTGAACAGGCTAATTACAATTTCTCAAACATAAATATAATCAATGACTAAGAATCAAGTGTTCAAGTGCCTGAATTCATAACGTATATTTCTTATACAAGCTACCAGTGACTAATTCATTTAATAGAGAAAATTTATGCTTAGAATGTGGTCAACACTTATATTAAAGGATACTGGCAGGAGGCAAGGGGGGCTGATTCTGGGATATAAAATGAATAAATAAATATATTTTATAAATTTAAGAAATCAAACAAATAAAATAGTAGGTCTCCATGACAGCATACTCTCCTGTTTCTCGAACTATGGTGTGAAAAAAAAAATATGTAGGACATGGAGGGGAAAAGTGATTCCTATATGCATATGGGAAGTGAACACAGCTCAAAAGGGGTCTGGGCAGGGTATATATAATAGAACAAATTGACAATTACCTTCCTCCTATAAGTAGGCACTACACCTTTTCCAACAACTCGAAATAACATCATAAAATTGTCAATTCATTAAGGGATTAATCTATTAATTATGTAAGACTTTTTGTACCAATTAATGTTAAAATATGTCATCTTTCATCTGAACACCCAACCTGAGCCTCCAGGATACATGACATGTTTACTGTATACATTTATCAACAGATAAAGCTGGACCAGTGGAGACCCAGAAATAAAAGCCTGGTGAGAATGTAATCCGAGTATCCAGGGGGCAGAGAGATCTCTGCTGAGCGCGCACGGAAAGAACACCCCTGCCCTGCCTGATCCAGAGACCAGGAACCCAACATCGGGACCTCTATTTCCATCCAGCAGATTTCGGGTGCAGAACAGGGCTCAGACCATCGCCACCTGGACCAGTGGAGATCCAGGGACACAGGCCAGGTACAAGGGAAAGGCAAGAACCTATCACTGACAACAAGATGGCAAGGGGAAAACAAAAGAGCATATCCCAGGGAAAACAAGACAACCTGGCAACACTAGAACCCAGCTCTCCCATCACAGCAAATAGTGGAATGCAAAACACTCCAGCAAAAGAAGACTCAGACATGGAGATCCTTAAACAAGTACAGGATAAAAAGAATAAAGAATTAGAAGCTTTTAAAAAAGAAACAAAAAAAAAAAAAAAACTCAAAGAACGCAAAGAACTAGAAGAAAACAGAACCAAAAAGATGAAGGAATGCAAGAAGGAATTTAAAAGAGAAATGGACACAATACAGAAAACACTAAAAGAGACAACCCAAGAAGTAGAAATCCTAAAAAAAAAAAAAAAAAAAAAAAAAAAAAAAAAAAAAAACCAAAACAAATCAGGAGTCACAGATGCAAGCATTTCCAACAGACTACAAGAGATGGAAGAGAGAATCTCAGGAGCTGAAGACAACATTGAAAACATAGAAAAAAGAGTCAGAGAGGATGCCAAAACCAAGAAGCTCCTAATCTAAAATGTCATGGAGATCCAGGACACAATGAGAAGACCAAACCTAAGGATAATAAAAAGAGAAGAGGAAGAAGACTATCAACTAAGAGGCACAGTAAATATTTTCAACAAAATTGTAGGAGAAAACTTCCCTACCCTTAAGAATGAGATGACCACGAGCATAAAAGAAGCCTTCAGAACTCCAAATAGGTTGGACCAGAAAAGAAATTCCTCCCAACACATAATAATAAAAACATTAAGTGCCCAAAGTAAAGAAAGAATACTAAAAGCAGTAAGGGAAAAAGGTCATGAAACATATAAAGGCAGAGCAATCAGAATCCCGATTTCTCAACAGAGGCTAGGAAAACTAGAACAGTGTGGAAAGACATCATGCAGACACTAAGAGAGCACAAGTGCCAGCCCAAGCTGCTATACTCAGCAAAATTATCAATCACCATGAATGGACAGATGAAAATATTTCAAGACAAATCTAAATTTAAAAAATATCTGACCACAAACTCAGCACTAC
This sequence comes from Micromys minutus, assembly GCF_963924665.1. Lineage (NCBI taxonomy): Eukaryota > Metazoa > Chordata > Mammalia > Rodentia > Muridae > Micromys > Micromys minutus. The sequence goes on along the minus strand of NC_137970.1, from coordinate 99,089,627 downwards.
AACAAATTATAGGTGGAAAAGACAATACAATGAGGAAAACCACATCCTAGTAAAAACAAGAAATCTCCTAAGCAAGAAAACCAAAAGGAGAAAGAGACACAGACACAACTCAACCTACAACAGCAATAATATTAGGAAACAGCAACCATTATTCCTTGATATCTATTAACATAAATGGACTCAACTCCACAATAAAGAGACATAGGCTACCAAACTAGATACATAAACAAAATCCAGCATTTTGCTACATACAGGAAACTAATCTCAGAAACAAAGAGAGACACTATCTCAGAGTAAAAGATTGGGGAAAAAACTGCCAAGCAAACAGCCCCAAGAAGCAAGCTGGAGTGTCTATTCTGATATCAAATAAAGTATAGTTCCAACCAAAAGTTATCAAAAAAGATAAGGAAGGACACTTTTTACTCATTACAGGGGAAATCGGTCAGAAGAAACTCTCAATCCTTAAAATATATGCGCCAAACACAAAAGCACCCACATTCATAAAAGAAACTCTACTAATGCTCAAAAAATACATTTCACCCCACACAATAATAGTGGGGGACTTTAAAATCACATGGTCACCAATGGACAGATCAAGGAAACAGAAACTGAACAAGGACACTGTAAAACTAGCAGAGACTATGAACCAACTGGAATTAATTAATATCTACAGAACATATCATCCTAAAGTAAAAGATTATACGTTCTTCTCAGCACCTCATGGTACCTTCTCAAAAATTGACCACATAATTGGACACAGAACAAGCCTCAATCGATATAAGAAGATTGAAATACTACCATGCACTGTCTCAGACCACAATGGTCTAAGGCTAGTCTTTAAAAACAACAAAGACACCAAAAGGCCCACATACACATGGAAACAAAACAACGCTCTGTTAAATGATAACAGGGTCAAGAAGAATAAAGAAATAAATTAAGGATTTTCTAGAATCCAATGAAAACCAAAACACAACATACCCAAACATATGGGCTGCAATGAAAGCAGTACTGAGAGGAAAACTCATAGCTCTGAGCTCTTCCAAAAAGAAACTGGAGAAAGCATACATCAGCAACTTGACAGCACAGATGAAAGCTCTAGAACAAAAGGAAACAGATACACCCAAAAATGGAGACGGCAAGAAATAATCAAGCATAGGGCAGAAATAGACCAAATAGAAACAAAAAGAACCATCGAAAGAATCAACAAAACCAAGAGCCAGTTTTTTGAGAAAAATCAACAAGATTGATAAACCCTTAGCCAGACTAACTAGAGGGTAAAGAGACAGTATACAAATTAACAAAATCAGAAAGGAAAGTGGAGACATAACAACTGAAACTGAGGAAATTCAAGAAATCATCAGATCCTATTACAAATGCCTATACTCCACAATGTTGAAAAATTTGGAGGAAATGGATGAATTCCTAGACAGATATAAGATCCTAAAGTTAAACCGGGACCTAGTAAACTATCTAAATAATCCCATAACACCTAAAGAAATAGAAGAAGGCATCAAAAGCTTCCCAACCGAAAACAAGCCCAGGTCCAGACAGGTTCAGTGTAGAAATTTTATCAGACATTTATTGCGGACATAACACCAATACTCTCCAAAGTATTCCACAAGATAAAATCACATGGAATACTACCTAACACTTTTTTGGGGGCTACAATGACCCTTGTTACTAAACCACACAAAGACCCTACAAAGAAAGAGAACTTCAGACCAATCTTACTTATGTACATTGATGCAAAAATACTCAACCAAATCTTTGCAAACCAAATCCAAGAACATATCAAAATGATCATTCACCATGACCAAGTAGGATTCATCCCTGGGATACATAGATGGTTTAATGTAAGGATATCCAACAATGTAATCCACCATATAAACAAATTCAAAGAATAAAATCACATGATCATCTCACTCGATTCTAAGAAAACATTTGACAAAATTCAACATCCCTTCATCTTAAAACTCTTGGAAAGAACAGGAATCCAAGGTCCAAACCTAAACATAATAAAAGCAATATACAGCAAACCAACATCAAACATCAAAGTTAATGGTGGGAAACTTGATGCAATCCCACTAAAATCAGCGACTGGACAAGACTGCCCTCTCTTCCCCTACCTATTCAACATAGTAAGCAATTAGACATCAAAATGAAATCAAAGGGATACAAATCAGAAAGGAAGAAGTAATAATATCATGTTTTGCAGATGACATGATAATGTACTGAAGCGACCCCACAAATTCCACCATAGAACTCCTACAGTTGATAAACAATTTCAGCAAAGTGGCTGGATATCAAATTAACTCAAACAAATCAATAGCCTTCCTATATTTAAAGGACAAACATGTGGAGAAAGAAACTAAGGAAAAGAAACCCTTCACAATAGTCACAAAAACTATGAAATACCTTGTTGAGACTCTAACTAAGCAAGTGAAGGACCTATATGACAAGAACTTCAAACCTCTAAAGAAAGAAATAGCAGAAGATCTCAGAAAATGGAAAGATCTTCCATGCTCATGGATTGGAAGGATCAACATTTTAAAAATGGCCATCCTACCAAAAGCAATCTACAGACTCAATGCAATCTCTATCAAAATTCCAATCCAGTTGTTCATTGACTAAGAAAGAACAATGTCAATTTCATCTGGAATAACAAAAGACATAGAATAGCAAATCCATCCTTAACAACAAGAAAATATCTTCGGATTCACTATACCTGACCTCAAGCTATATTACAAGGCAATTGAGCTAAAAAACTGCATGGTACTGGTACAGAAATAGGCATGTGGATCAATGGAATGGAATAGAAGATCCAGAAATGAGCCGGCTCATATATGGTCACCAGATTTTTTAAAAAGGAGCTATAAACTTTCAATGGAAAAATGACAGCCTATTCAACAAATAGTGTTGGACCAACTGGTACTCAGTATGCAGAAGAATGAAAATAGACCCTTTCTTATCCCCTTGTACAAAACTCAAGTGTAAGTGGATCAAATATCTCCACATTAAACTATATACACTGAAACTTTTAGATGTGAAAGTAGGGAAAACCTTAGAACACATAGGCACAGGGGGAAATTTTCTTTACAAAATGCCAATGGCTCAAGCTCTAAGGTCAAAGATTAACAAATGGGACTTAATGAGATTGTGAAGTTTCTGTAAGGCTAAAGACATTGTTAAGAAAACAAAATGGCAGCCAACAGAATGGGAAAAGTTATTTTCCAATTCTACATCAGATAGAGGCCTATTATCCAAAGTATACAAAAAACTCAAAATGCTAGACACCAGAGAATCAAACAACCCTATTATAAAATGGGTTACAGAGCTAAAAATAAAGTTCTCAATTGAAGAATATAGAATGGCTGAGAAACATCTAAGGAAGTGCTCAACACCCTTAGTCATCAGGGAAATGAAAATCAAAACAACCCTGAGATTCTACCTCACACCAGTCAGATTGGCCAAGATCCAAAACTCAGATGACAGCAGTTGCTGGGGAGGTTGTGGAGAAGGAGGAACACTTCTCCATTGTTGGTGGGTTTGTAAACTGATACAACCACTTTGGAAATCAGTCTGGTGATTCCTCAGAAAATTGGACATAGTACTACCTGAAGATCTGGCTATTCAACTTTTTGGTGTATACCACAGAGACATTCCAACATAGCACAAAGATACATGCACCACAATGTTCATAGCAGCTCTATTTATAATAGCCAGAAGCTTGAAAGAACCCAGATGTCCTTCAGTAGATGAATGGATACAAAAATTTGGTACATTTACACAATGGAGTACTACTCAGCCATCAGAAAGAATGACTTAACCAAATTCTTAAGAAAATGGATGCATCTAGAGAAGATCATCCTGAGTGAGATAACCCAGTCACAAAAGAACAGACATAATATGCAGTCACTGATAGAGGGATGTTAACCCCAGAGGTTTGGACTGCCTGAAAAACAACTAAAAAACTGTGTGAAGTTCAAAAAAAAAAAAAAAAAAAAAAAAAAAAAACATTAGGCTCAATCCTTACTTACACACTAAGAAAACAGAAAATGTTGACTAATTATGTGTTACATCCTGTTTTACATATACTTTTTGCTCAATGTAAGTAGGAAGATCTTAATTCAGAGTTTCAAACCTTAAACAAAATGCTTTTTTTAAATATAAAGTTCTTCAATAAAAAATGCAGATTAAATGACTCTCAGGACATTAGGTATAAAAAAGTGTTAATAATGTACCATTTACATTAAGAAACATCAAGAATATTTACCAAGTTACCTTTATTCCCATGTTTAACTTTTATTTTGGACTTTTTTAAAAAGTTTTTTTTATTATTATGAGTGTACATTAGAAGGGCTTTTCTTATTTTAATTCGTCTCCATTACATAGATATCATTTCATAAATGCAAACAGAATGTCTCAATGTAAAATGACACTTGTCGCCAAGTTGATTTTGAGTTTCATTCTCAGGTCGAAAATGATAGAAAGAGAGAGCTGAAATATACAACTTGTCTGTTGACCTCAATACATGTTTTGCTGTGCATTGTGCACATGTGCAGGTATGCAGAGACACAAACAGACACACACACACACACACATCATACAAGTATACATACATACACACACTCAATGAAATAAGAGCTTTAAAAATAAGTCAAATGATAATTAACTCAGGATTGTTTCTGTTTACAGAAAATACAGGGACAAAAAGTTGAACAAAGACTGAAGCAAAGGCCATCCAGAGACTGTCCCACCTGGGGATCCATCCCATGTTCAGTCACCAAACCCAGACACTATTGGCAAGAATTGCTTTGTGACAGGAGCCTAATATAGCTTTCTCCTGAGAGGCTCTTCCAGAGGTTTCTTGTAGCCAAACATTTTACTGAGAACCAGGGACTCCAATGGGAGTACTAGGAGAAGGACTGAAGCAGATGAAGGGGTTTATAACTCCATAGGAAGAACATTATCAACCAACCAGATTCTGCAGAGCTCCCAAGGACCAAACCACCAATCCAAGAGTACAGATGGAGGGATCCATCGCTCCAGCCACTTATGAGGAGAGGATGGCCTTATCTGGCATCAATGAGAAGAGAGAACCTGGGTCATGTAGAGGCTTGATCACCTAGCAGGGGAACTAAGAGAGTGAGGCAGGAATAGGTGGGTGGATGGGTGGAGTCCACCCTCAAAGAAGCAGTGCACACAGGTGAGGGAATGGGGATATTCTGGGAAGGGGATAAAATTTAAAATATAAATAAGTAAAATAATCAATAAAAAAGAAACTCATCAAATGAATTGGGAAGTGCCCTGAATAATTATTAAATGAAAAATGTATCATGAGGACATTTCTATTCTTAACTTCTATGCCCTGAATACTAGGGCAATAATATATGTAAAAGAAACATTGCAACTTCTTAAATCATATATTGATTCCCACACAATCGTAGTTAGTGTCTTCAATATTCCAGTCTCTCCAATGGACAGATCATCCAGACAAAAACTTAACAGGGGAATCTGAAAATTAATGGATGTCATAAACCAAATGAACCTAGCAGATATTTACGGAATGCTATACTCAACCGCAAAATAGTATTCCTTTATCTCTGGAATTCATAGAACTTTCATCAAAAGTAACCACATACTAGGACACAGAACAAGTTTAAATAGAAACAAGAAACTTCAAATAAAACCCTGCATCTTACTAGACCACCATGAATGAAAGCTGGGTATAATCAATGGCAGAAATATTAGAAATATTAGAAGGACAGGGAAGCAGATCAACTTGGTATAGAATGAAAAATACATTAAGACAAAATTTAAGGAAGAAATTAAAGACTTTGTGGAATTCAAGGAAAATAAATATACAGCATACTCAGACATATGCCATACAATAAAAGTAATGCTAAGAGGAAATTTCATAGTCCTGAGTGCATACAAAAAAAAAAAAAATTGAGAGAGTTCATGCTAGCAAACTAAAGTCATCTTTGAAAGCTTTTAGACTCTGGAAAGAAAGAAAATCAGCACATCAAAGAGAAGTTGATGATAAGAAATTATCAAATTGAGGGCTGAAATCAATAAAAGAGGCATGAAGGGAAACTTGTAAAGAATCAATGAAGTAAATATTAATTTTTATTTTTCTGAATTAAGAAAGATAAAAAAATGTATCCAAAAAATTAAAAAGCAGAGAAAACAATATCAGAAATAAAATCAGAAACAAACTCAAGGATATAACAGCACAAAAGAAACACAGACAATTGTAATGACCAAATTTACAAATCTATAGTTCCAAAAAAAGGGGAGGGACATCTGAAAAAAATGGATAATTTCCTCAGTAAGTACCCCTTACCAAAGATTAATTTAGACCAGTTAAACAATTTAAATAGACCCATAAGATCTATTGAAATTGAAACATTCATGAAAAGTGTCAAAACCAGAAAATGTCCAAGGCCAGGCAGATTTAGTGCAGGAAATAATCAAACTCAAGGCTGAAAACAATAAGTTAGAAACAAAGGAAACAATTTGAAGAATCAAGAAATGATTGAATCTTTGAAAAAAAATCAGTAAGGAAAACAAACTCTTAGTCAAAATAATAGGCAGAGAAAGAATATCCAAATTAACAAAGTCTGAAATGAAAAGGAGGACATAATAATAGGCATCAAAGAAATTCAAAGAATTATTAGATCTTACTTCAAAAACCTGTACTCCACAAAATTAGGAAATCTAAATGAACTGGATGATTTCCTAGATAGGTATCACTTGCCAGAAGTTAAATAAGAATCAGGTAAATAATCTAAATAGACCTATAATCTCTCAGGAAATAGAGTTGGTCATTAAAAAAAAAAAAAAAAAAACCCAGAGCCAGAGGGTTTCAGCACAGAATTATACCAGATTTTCAAAGAAGAGCTAACAAACTAGAAATAGAACATTATCAAATTAATTTTATGATCTATAGATACTCACAGATACTCAGACAACATAAAGACCAATTAAGGGAAGAGAATTATAGAACATTTTTTATAAACACAGAAACAAGAAATAGGAAATTATTGGCAAACCTAATATAAGACTGCATCAAAATATTCATCTACCCTGACCAAGTAAATTTCATCCCAGTGAAGAAGGCATGGTTCAAAATATGAACCAGGTAAATGTAATCTACAATGTAAATAACCAGAAACATATGGTTACCTCACAAGATGTGTATTGTCAGAGAAATATTAGTGATCCCCACAAAACAGTCAGGAGCTAATCTGATGCAATTCAAAGCAGGGTCTTCAAACTAGATTGATCCCCCCAAACACCCAAGAACATTGCCTTCATACAGTGCATCTTTAGTAGCACATCCATGCTTCCAAAAGGAGGCCAATATTGCATTTTATTGAGTTGTTTGCTGAGAGAGCCCTGTGTAGTTCACTAAATAACCCAGGCTGATGCTGGGGCAGACTATTGCTCTCCACAAACAGACATCAGGGCCCATTTGCTGAGAATATTATCCACTCAGCTCTTGTGCATAGAGATCTAACTGTTTCCTGCATAGAGATTTTACCACAATGTTATAGACTTTTTTTTTGTGACGAAGGAAATTTTGTGGCTTAAGGAAAGAGAAACCTGTACACCAGCTCAGCCACAAAATGTTCCACCTACAATCTGTACTACTTTCAAGATATGCTGGGACAATGGTGACAGAGACTATGATGAAGTAGCCTGTAAATAATTGATTTTGCTTGAGACACACACCATAACATGGAGTCAATGACCTACCCTGTCTTGATGTCCATTAACCAAAGAAAACTAGATAACCCAGAAACCTTGCATTGGTCCCTAGTTGTCATCAGAAAAGCTTCTTTAGGCATCAGACAGAAACTCACAGCAAGACAGTATGAGAAAAGAGGATCTCCATTAGAGGTATCCATCATGTCACTCCACTCAGATTTTTGGAAAGCCCAGGAATCAGTAACAAGTCTGGGAGTCAGAGGCAATGGAGGACACCAGGAGAACGTGATCCACTGAATTACCGGTGCTGGGATTAGGCATGCTTACAAGAGATTGAATGTGCAAGCATGGGGACTGCAAAAGGCTGCATGAGGCCCTCTACATATATTATAACTGGTATCTTAGTATTTTCATGGGATTCCTAACAGTGCAAGTGAATGTGTGTCTGACTCATTTGCCTTGTACTTGAGTCTCTTTTTCTCTTCTTGGATTGTCTTGTACATCTTCGATATGAGGATATTTTTTCCTGTCTTATTTTACCTTGCTTTTGTGTATGTATGTTTTTGGTTGTCTCTTGGAAGCATGTGATTTTAAGAAGAGATGGGGGAGCAGATTTACACTACCAGAAAGGAAAGGTGGGGAGACTTGATAGAGTAGAGGCTGGGGAATTTTTGCTAAAAATATATCGTATAAAGGAAGAACTAATTTTTTTTTCAATAAATTCATTGAAAAAGCTCCAACTAACACAACTGCTTTTAAAAATAACTTGTTTCCATATCACAGATAACATACTTTTCTCAATGTTCAAGGACCATAGCTGAATATGAGGTTTGATATTTGTGACAGATGTCTGGAAAGAGTGGCGCAAAACTGTGTGTGCCAATCATAAAGGAGCCACTGCATTTACAAACTCACAAGAGCAGTGTTTACCAGGACAATACCAGAATTACATGAACCCAGTCAGTATTTCAGTATGGAGAGTGGAAAAGCTCACTCATCTCCATCCTAACTGGAGACCTATGTATATTTGATGACTGTTGGCCTGGTGACAGGGTGATCAGGACTATCCCTGCATCTATTTTTATATACAGAGTACAATCTGTAGACATTGGATCATTACAGAAGAAAAAAATATGGTATTTAAACCTGGGTCAGAAGTAAAGCTTGGGGGAGTTAGAAGAAAGAAGTAAGTATGGAATATGCATACATGAAATCACAAAGGACTGAATAAATAGTATAGTAAAAACTGCTTTCACTGATTATTCATATTTAAATGCCATGAAATCATAATGAAAGAAAATACCCAACAAAGAAAGAGTACTTAGAACAATTTCCCTTATCAATATTGATGTAAAAATACTCAATATAATTCTTCCAAACAGAATCCAAGAACACATCAAAACACTCATCCATAAGGATCAAGTAGGCTTCATTCTAGGGGTGCAGAAATGGTTCAATATATGGAAATCTATCAACATAATCCACTATAAAAATACACTTAAAGAATCAAACCACAAGACAATCTCATTAAATAATGAGAAAACATGTGACAAAATTCAACAACCCTTCATGGAAATATCAGGAATTCAATGCCAATACCTACACTCAGTAATAACTCTGTACAGGAAACCAGTAGTCAACATCAAAGTAAATGGAGAGAAACTTAAAACCTTCCTACTAAAATGAGGGATTACACAATGTTAACAAGTTTCTCTCTACCTACTCAATATAGCACTAATAGTCCTGGCCAGAACAATTGGACAAAGAAAAGAGGTCGAAGGAACACAAATTAAAAAGGAATAATTCAAAATACTACTATTTGTGGATGATGTGACAGCATAATTAGGTAACCCCAAAAATTCCACCAGAGTACTGCTACACCTGATGAACGAGGCAGAAATTAAAATTAACTCATACAAATAAGTAGCCTTCCTCTACTCAAGGGCACACAGGCCAAGAAAGAAATTGGGAAAAAGATCCTTTTCACAATAGTCACAAACAATATAAAATACTGTGGTGTGACTCCACACAAGTAAGTGAAAGACCTGTATGACAAAAACTTCAAATCTCTGAAGAAAGAAATTGAAAAAGACCTCATAAGATGGAAAGATCTCCCATGTTCATGGATTGCTAGGATTAATACAGTGAAAATGGGTATCTTGTCAAAAGCAATCTATAGATTCAGTGCAATCCCTGTTAAAATTTCAACACAGTTCAATGGAAAGAAAAATTCTCAAATGCATCTGGAAAAACAAACGAACAGAAAAACACAGGACAACAAAAACAATTCTTAACAATAAAAGAAGTTCTAGGAGAATCACCATCCCATACCTGAAGGTGAATTACAGAGAAATCATGATAAAAACTGCATGATATTGGTACAGAGACAGCCACATAGATCAATGGAATAAAATAAAATACTCAGACTTGAAAAAATATCATTGAACAGTTGATCTTTAACATGGGATATGAAACAGAATTAAATAAAAACACCTATGGTAACTTGATCTTTAACATGGGAGCTGAAAACTTCCAGTTGGAAAAAAGACATTTTCAACAAATGGTACAATTTCAAATGGTAATCAGTATGTAGATGAATGAAAAATCAATCCATTCTTATTTCCTTGAACAAAGATCAAGTGCAACTGGACCAAGAACCTCCACATAAACCAGATACATTGAAACTAATAGAAAAGAATGTGGGGGAATAGCCTTAAACATATGAACACAGGGAAAAACTTCCTGAACAGAATTCCAATGGCTTATACTCTAAGATAAGCAATATGCAATTCATGAATTTCCTAGGAATTTGGATGGAACCAGAAAATAACAACCTGAGTGAGGTAATGTAATCACAAAAAAAAGAAAAAAAATGGTATGTACTCAATGATATTAGCCTAAGAGCTCAGATTACCCAATATATAATTCATAGACTACATGAAGTTCAAAAAGAAAAAGAAAGGTCAAATTGCAGATGTTTTAGTCCTTCTTAGAAGAAAAAAAAATATTCACAAGAGGAAATACATAGACAATATTTGAATCAGAGACTGAAGTACAGGCCATCCAGAGACTGCCACACTTGGAGTTCTAGCCCATATATAACCAAAAATCCCAGACAATATTGCTTATCCCAAGAATCACATGCTGACAGGAGTGTGATATAGCTCTCTTATGAGAGGCTCTGCCAGATCATGACAAATAGAGAAGAAGATGCCCATATCCATTCATGGGACTGAGAACTAGGCCCCCAGTGGAAAAGTTAGAGAAAGGAATGAAGGAGCTGAGATGTATGCAACCCCAGAGGAAGAACAACATCAAACAACCAGACACCCCTGACCTGTCATGGAATAAAACACCAACAAATGAGTACACATGAAGGGAACCATGACTCCAGCAGTATATATAGCAAAGAAGCTAGGTTACCTCACTCAGTATGATAGTTTCTAGTTCTATCCATTTGCCTAAAAACTTCATAAAGTCACTGTTTCTGATTATTCCATTGTGTAAATGTACCACAATTTCTATATCCATTCCTCTGTTGATGGACATCTGGATTCTTTGCAGCTTCTGGCTATTATAAATAAGGCTGCTATGAACATGGTGGAGCTTGTGTCTGTTAGATGTTGGGTCTTCTTTTGGGTATATGCACAGAAGTAGGATAGCTGGGTCTTCATATACTACTATGTCCAATTTTCTGAGGAACTGCCAGACTGATTTCCAGAGTGGTTGTACTAGCTTACAACCCCACCAACAGTGGACGAGTGTTCCTCTTTCTCTGCATCCTTTCCAGCATCTACTGTCACCTTAGTTTTTTATCTTAGTCATTCTGACTGGTTTGAGGTGAATCTCAGGGTTGTTTTGATTGCATTTCCCAAATGACAAGGGACGTTTCCTCAGGTGCATCGTGGCCATTTGGTATTCCTCAGCTGAGAATTATTTGTTTATCTCTGTACACCATTTTTAATAGAATTATTTGATTCTCTAGAGTATAACTTCTTGATTTCTTTGTATACATTGGATATTACCCCTCTATCAGATGTAGGCTTGGTAAAGATCCTTTCCTAATCTGTTGGGTGACATTTTGTCTTCTTGACAGTGTCCTTAGTAAGCCTTACAGAAACTTTGAAATTTTGTAAGGTCCCTTCTGCCAATTATTGATTTTAGAGCATAATCACAAGCCTTAAGAATCTCAAAAAGAAGGAAGGCCAAAATGTGAATGCCTCAGTCTTTCTAAGAAGGGAGAAAGAATCACACACAGGAGGAAATACAAGGTTAGACAGTAAAACAGGGATTGAAGAAAAGATAAATCAGAGACTGCCTCACCTGGGGATCCATCCCATATACCTCCACCAAACCCATGCACTGTTGTTGATGCCAAGAAGTGCTTACTGGCTAGAACCAGATATTAATGCCTCCTCAGAGACTCTGCCAGAGTAATACAGACACAACTCAGAATGCTTGCAGCTAACAATCACATTGAACATGAGGACCCCAATGAAGAAGCTAGAGAAAGAACTGAAGGATCTAAAACAGTTTGCAGCGAAAAACAATATAATCAACCAAAAAAACATCCTCCACAACTCACATGGACTAAATCACCAACCAGTGAACACACATGGAGAGACCCATGGCTCCCGTTGCATATGTAGCAGAGGATAGTATTGTCTGGCATCAATGAGAGAAGAGGCTTTTGGTCCAGAGAAGGCTTTTTTTCCCCATTTTATGGGAATGCCAAGGCACTGAGGTGGAGAGGGTGTTTGTGAGAAGGAGAACCTTCCTGGAAACAAGTGAAGGGGGAAGAGTAATGGGAACAAGAGGGGAGGGGATAACATTTGAAATGTAAATACAGAGAATATCCAATAGAATATTTTTTAAAAGAAAGGTAAATAAGGAAAATATCCAATAAAAGAAAAGTAAATCAATATGCTTTATTGAAAAACATAAAATCCTTAAAGCAAAAATTGATCATGATATGATTCCAGGAGAGTAAAATGGAATTGACACCCAGGTAAAAATTTCATTAATATTTAGTTAAATATTATTCCTAGCAATGTGCAAGTTGATTTGAATATAGTATTTGGAAATACTACAACCACTCTCTGCAACTATTTTCTATGCAGCTTTTATCATTTGTTACTTGTGTGATCTGTCAGAGCTGTACAGAATCTGTGTATCTTTGTAGCCATCCACCTCCCACCTCAGACTTCACAGATCTGCCATTCAAGCCTTCTACCATCCCACTCAGAAGTATCTAGAATATTTAATCTCTCAGATAATTCCAAGTTTATCAATTTCACAAATAGTTAATTCATCATATTAAATTTATTAAAATCTATTAAAGAGTCAAAACCACCTATGCCCTTAAAATGCTTACCTTTTCTCCACTATTTTGTTTTAGAAAAATTGGATCTTCATGTATAATCACTAAATATCACACAATGTGCATGTAATAATTGTGGAACCAAGTGACAAATTCCGTGTGTTAGTGTGTGTGTGTGTGTGTGTGTGTGTGTGTGTGTGAGAGAGAGAGAGAGAGAGAGAGAGAGAGAGAGAGAGAGAGAGAGAGAGAGAGAGAGAGAGAGAATGTACATAAACTTACATGTGTTATGTGTAATTTCACATAAACATAAAATGTTAATTATTGAGGATTTATCAAACAACCATCATTTAATTTGCCCCTTGTTCTTTCTTATTCTGTATTGAGATCAGTTATTTATTGCCAGATAGAGCTTCCTCCCTTTCTTAAATTTTTCATTTTATATCACTTTTGAAGTGCTATGTTTCCCTGTAGTGTTATGTTTTACCTCTTCCTTTACATGCTCTTGTTAACCACCTTCTTTCTAAACATTATCTTTATACTTACAGATACATTTAAATCAAATAACCCTCTCTTTGCTGCAAATGAAGACAGTCAAAGATAATCACAATGCAATGAATGTATAAATGTATAGTGTAGATCCCAGCCCCAACAGACATGTTTATATCACAGCTCCTGTGTCTATTGTTCACAGAATATCAGAGAGAAAGGTGGCAAAACAACACTCTAAGATACAGAAGAACAAGAATTCTGCTATGAAACAGTCTTTCCCAGAAATGGTTGAATAAACAAGAATAAAACAATGGAATTATTGAAGAGAATATTAACATGAGAGCAGAAACTTTTCATGGGGTTCTATTCCTAGACAAACACTAAGAATAACTAGTAGAATTAATGTATATTAGAAGGAGAAGTTAACTAGTTCCATGGATGAGATTCTTTATTGGCTGTTCAATACAGAATGGTCAGCTCTGAAACCATATACACACAAGCAACCAAAGTTTACTTAGCTGGGTTTTATTTGTATATTTGTATGCTTAAATGTCTGGATATGTGTACATTAAAATATTAAAGAAAAACAGGCCAGCAACTTGATAGTAGGGGAAACATAGGTAGTGTTCAAGAGACGGTACTTAGTAAGACCTGAAGAGAGAAAAGTAAGAGTGGAGTATGATATAATTATGACTCATTTAAAACATTTTTTAAACTTGGACAGTAAACAAGGAAAGTATGTAAAGTCATATTTCACCCAAAACAATCAATATTCTTAATATAATAGCTTAAATTAAATAATTAGAAGCCTTTATTGTATTACTATAAAATGCGTAAAAATTGAAGCTTAAGCACATCCTTTTGTCACAGCTACAAGAAAAAAATGCTATAAATTGAGGAACAAGTTGGTGACATTTAAAAGATTCCTGTACTTCTTTCTCTATTGTCCATGAATTATTGAACCATTTTTTGGATTTGCTAACATTTCTAAAAAGAAACAGTTAAAAAATTTTAGTAATCATGATATTTGTGGTAATAAACGATTTAATTTTTTATTTAATTTAGAAAATATGTAGCTAATGAGGCATCATTTCAATGTACTATTACTCAGATAAAATGTACTACAATGAAATGTGGGAAATTCCTGATAGATTTATATATAAGTATAATGCATATCTCTGTGTCTCTCTTTTTATATCTGTACTTACATTTAATTAATGTATATGTGCTCTTTTATATAAGAAATTAAGTATAAATCTATATTTTTAAAATTCCTTTGTAAATTAAAAAAGGTGCATAGGAAGAATACAAAATGGCCTAAATACGTGGATAATCACGATGAAGTAAAATGTGTAACAAAATGTTTCACATATTTTGATTTTCAACTATGCAATATATATATTCAAAGTACTAAAATAAAAGGTAAAGAATTTAAAAATATGTAAAAATTTGTATTAGATGTTTGAACATAGCAGAAATCCTGGGACACAGGCCTGATGAGGTCTGCCCCGGAAAGGCAGTGCTTAAAGTTCAGCTCCACAGGCACTTTTACACAGAGACCAGAGGAAGGCCTGGCACATAGGCCCAGGAAGAGCACACCAGGATTTCTTAGAGACCAGATAATTCTGTGCTCTCTGGAAAACGGTCCTTTTTGGCCCATAGAAAGAGCCAGGTCCCTTACAGTAGTACACAGGACCTGTGGGCAGAGGGCTGAGCTCCCAGAATAGCCTTACAAAAGCTCACACACCTGAGCCACAAAGATAAAGTTGAATAACTGCCACCATATCTCACTGCTTACCCACAAAAAGATGAACACACAGAAGCATTGTTTTTCCTGAACCCATGGTCCCTGAGATCCACAGGAGAGACAGGTACAAGTCACGGACAACAAGACCATGAATAATCAAAGATAACAAGATGACAAGAAATAAATGAAAGAACTTAAGCAATGGAAACCAAGACAACCTGGAAACATCAGAAGCCAGCTCTCCTACCACAGCAAGCAGTGGATTGCCAAACAGTCCTGAAAAAGAAGACTCAGTCTTGAATTCATACCTCAAGATGATGATGGAGATGTTTGAGAAGTGTGTGAATAACTCACTTACAATCACAGGAGGACACACATAAATGTAGAAGCTCTTAAAAAGGAAACACAAAAATCACTCAAAGAACTACAGAATAACATAGGCAAACAGTAGAAGGAATTTAAAATGAAAATACAAACAATAAAGAAAACACAAAAAGAAACAACCCTGGAGATAGAATACATCAAAAAGATATCAGGAGTCACAGAAACTAGCATCACGAAAAGACTACAAGAGTTGGAAGAGAGAATCTAAGGGGCCAGAGACAATATTAAAAACATAGATGGTGAGAAAGAATTTGACAAAATTCAACACCCTTTCATGTTAAAAGTTTTGTAAAGAACAAGAATCCAAGGCCCATACAAACACAATAAAAGCAATAAAATGCAAACCAATAGACAACATCAAATTTAATGGCGAGAAACTTGAAGCAACCCCACTAAAATCAGGGACTAGGCAAGGCTTCCCACTCTCCCCTACTTATCCAACATAGTAGTGTAAGTCCTGGCCAGAACAATTAGATAGCAAAAGATAATAAAAGGGATACAAATCAGAAAGGATGAAGAAAAAATATCACTATTTGCAGGTGCCATGATAGTATATTTAAATGACCCCAGAAATTCAACCAATCAAATTTTACAGCTGATGAACAAGATCAGCAAAGGGCCTGGATATAAAATTAACTCAAATAAATCAGTAGCCTTCTTCTACTCAAAGGAAAAACATGCAGAGAAAAAAATTAGGGAAATGATACCCTTCACAATAGTAACTAATCAATATGAAATACCTTGGTGTGACCACCAAGAGAAGGACCTGTATGAAAAGAACTTCAAATCTCTGAAGAAGGGAATCAAAGATGTTAGAAGATGGAAAGAACTCCCATGCTCATGGATTGATTGGAAGGATCAACATTGTAAAATGGCCATCTTACCAAAAGCAATCTACAGATTCAATGCAATCCCCATCAAAATTCCAAGTCAATTCTTCAATAGAGTTGGAAAGAGTAATGTGCAAATTCATCTGGAATAACAAAAAAACCTAGAATATCAAAATCCCCCCTCAACAACAAGAAAACATCTGCAGCAATAACCATTCCTGACCTCAAGTTCTATTACAAGGCAATTGTGTTAAAAACCACATGTTACTGGTACAGAGATATGCAGGTTGATCAATGGAACAGAATAGAAGATCCAGAAATGAACCCTCACACATATGGTCACTTGATTTTTGATAAAGGTACTGAAAACATTCAGTGGAAAGAGGACAGCCTATTCAACAAATGGTGTTGGCACAACTGGCAATCAGAATGGAGAAGAATGAAAATAGACCTTTTCTTATCCCCTTGTACAAAGCTCAAGTGCAAGTGGATCAAAGATCTCCACATTAAACCAGGTACACTGGAACTGTTAGAAGAGAAAGTGGGGAAAACCTTAGAATACATAGGCACAGGAGAAATTTTCCTGAACAGAACACCAATGGCTTGTACTCTAGAACCATGGATGTGACTTAATGAGATTGCAAAGTTTCTATAAGGCTAAGAACCAGGTCAAGAAAACCAAAGGGCAGTCAATAGATTGGGAAAAGATCTTTACCAACCCCACATCTGATAAAGGTCTAATATCCAAAATATACAATAACTCAAGAAGTTAGACACCAGAGAATCAAACAATCCTATAAAATATGGGGTACAGATAAAAACAAAAAATTCTCAATGGAGAAATATTGAATAGCTGAGAATTGCTTGACATTCCTAGTCACCAGGGAAATACAAATCAAAACAATCCTTACAAAATTACTAGGCAAATGTGTGGATCTAGAGAATATTATCCTGAGTCAGATAATCTAGTCTCAAAATAGCAGACATTATAAGCAGTCACTGATAATTGGATAATATCTCCAGAAATCTCTGAATACCCAAGAAACAACTCACAGACAATATGAAGCCTCACCGTCCACCCAAAAAAGGCAAAATGTGGAAGCATCAGTCCTTAGAAAAATATATTTATAAATGTATATCACCCTCTCAGAGTGTGGTGCACCTAGACATTACATCATTAATAATTGAAGAGCTCAGAATATAGCCTTGTGGCAATTTTTAGTATTGAAAAATTATTATCTCTAATTTATACACACCAAGAAAATTCTGACTCTTTTAGTTTTACATTCTGTTCTACAAGTACTTTATGCTTATGATAAGATTTCTATCCAGATTATCAAACCTTTAAAAAAATCAAGTACTAACAAAAAGTATACTCATACTTTTATGCAAAAATGCTTTTTAAAAATCTGTATATTTATGTCTTTTTCTTTAAATAAAGTTGTTTAAATAAAAAATAATACTTAATAGATCCACACCAAAACACCATATCTAACAAGTTTAATACATATATATATATATTCCTTCTTTGAGTATTTCATATGAAGATTTTAATTGCAGATACCATACACAGATGATAATATTTCTTCTGTCCCTGTTAGGATCACTATTATTGTAAAGAGACACCATGACTATGACAACTCTTATAAAAAAAAGAATGTTAAATTAGGGTCGTCTTACAGATTAGGGTAAATAGTTTATAGTGGGAAGGACAGCAGCATCCAAACAAGGTGCTGAAGTATATTAGTCACTCACTCCAAGTAGAGAGTGGTGATATTTGCTTGTTAATAATGTTATTAAAAATGAAAGTCTGTACACAATATAGAGTGAATACAGATATATTTTATAGAAGTTATTAGTCGCAAGTATAGGTTCATACAGTGTTTTATTTTGTTTGTATGTTTTATATTTTTTTTGTTTATTTTTAAACAACTTAATTTTACAAAACAAAGAAAAATGTGCAGATTTCAAGCATTTTTGCATAAAATTATACAATAAATTTTTGTCAGTACTTTTTTTCAGATTTTAAAATAATTTTTACATAAAACTGTATGAATATATTTGTTAGTCAGTACTCGAAATTTTAAAGGTTTGATAGTATGCATTGAAAACTTAATAGTTACAATGAGCATAAAGTACATGTAAAACAAAATGTAACATGGAAATAGTCAAAGTTTTCTTGTTGTATAAAGATGTTTTTGTTTTGTTTTGTTTTGTTTATTTCTTGGACTTCATACAGTCTGTGAGTTGTTTCTGGGGCTGTGCGAGCCCCTGGGGTTAGCATCCCACTATCAGTGACTGCATATTATGTCTGTTCTTTTGTGACTGGGTTATCTCACTCAGAATGATATTCTCTAGATGCAGCCATTTTCTTAAGAATTTGGTCAAGTCATTGTTTTTGGTGGCTGAGTAGTATTCCATTGTGTAAATGTACCACTATTTTTGTATCCATTCATCTTCTGAAGGACATCTGGGTTCTTTCCAGCTTCTGGCTATTATCAATACAGCTGCTATGAACATTGTGGTGCATGTATCTTTGTTGTGTACTAAGGCGTCACTGGGGTATGTGCCCAGAAGTGGAATAGCTGGGTCTTCAGGTAGTATTATGTCGAATTTTCTGAGGTATGACCAGACTGATTTCCAGAGTAGTTGTATTAGTTTGCAACCCCACCAACAGTGGAGAAGGGTTCCTCTTTCTCCGCAACCTCGCCAGCATCTGTTGTCCTCTGAGTTTTGGATCTTGGCCAATCTGACTGGTGTGAGGTGGAATCTCAGGGTTGTTTTGATTTGCATTTCCCTGATAGCTAAGGATGTTGAGCACATCCTCGGATATTTCTCATCATTCGATATTTCTCAACTGAGAACATTTTGTTTAGCTCTGTACCCCATTTTTTAATAGGGTTATTTGATTCTCTGGTGTCTAGCTTTTTGAGTTCTTTGTATACCTTAGATATTAGGCCTCTATCTGATGTGGAGTTGGTAAAAATCTTTTCCCATTCTGTTGGCTGCCGTTTTGTTTTCTTGACAATGTCCTTAGACTTACAGAAACTTTGCAATCTCCTTAAGTCCCATTTGTTATTCTTTGACCTTAGAGCTTGAGTTATTGGTGTTTTGTTCAGAAAATTTTCTCCTGTGCATATATGTTGTAAAGTTTTCCCTACTTTCTCATCTAATAGTTTCAGTGTATCTGGTTTAATGTGGAGATCTTTGATCCACTTAAACTTGAGCTTTGTACAAGGAGATAAGAAAGGGTCGATTGGTGATCATGTGTGTTGTGTTATATCATTTCTCTGTAAAAGATTACAAGATACAAGCATTTCTGGTTGCTGACTAAAAGTTATGATAATTTGGAAAAAGGGTTTTTGTCTTTTCACCAATAGAAAAGGTCATCAGGTTCTGGACATGTTCCAGTCATATTTATCAAATTTGTTAAAGGTGGAACACCTGAATGAATAGATTCAAGAGAATAAAACAAAAAAAATAAACAAAGTGTCAACTTAACTATAGATATATCAATGATACTAAATTTTTTTGAGATTTATATATTGAAGAATGTACAGCTTGATGAGTCCCTTTTTCAGAACTGCTTAAACTCATGACCCTCAGGATCCACTCTAAGACACACATCAGAGACTATAACAATCATTAGTATGGCTAGCTTCCTCACCCCCAGTTCCACATACCTCAATGCCCATGTACAGCTTGAAGAAACCATTGGTGATTCATCACCAATAATCCCTGACTTTGGGGGAAAAACAGTTGTTATTATAATGTTGTTTTGCTGAAGAATTTAGAAATGATCACAATTTACCAGAGAGGAATTAGCTAGAATCAATTTTACATTCATAAACTAATTTGGTAAAAGTCCTTATTTTTTTTTTTACTAAACTAAAGTTATAATCTTTATATCAGTATAGTATTTATTTGAGACAAGTTAATATTTTCATTGACATAAATTTCCTCTATTGTTACAAAAAAAATTTAAAGAATTCCTGGCTTGTATCCACTCCTTCCTTTAATGCAATTGCAATCTAAACTGTTTTTAGATGATTAAGCAATACAAGTTAAGGGCCAGGTATCAAACTCATGGTTATGAATTAATTAAAAGTGTACTTTTGAGGTAATTCAATAAGAAATAGCTGAGAGTAGGCAATTGTAAACTTTAGTATTTAATGAATTACTTTATATAGATAGATGATTTTCAAAAACGTTAGAAATCTATAACATATGTAATTTAATGTTATTTATCTTTTGTTGAGGAATATCTGCTCCTAACAGTTCCCTTTCCGTATATTCAAAGAAGAAAGAAATTGAGCCTCTTTATCTCCAGGCAAGTTAATACTTTGTGGCTAGGTAGTTAGAAACTGCCTATTTCATCAACAGACAATAACTGCCCAGTAAATGACACACTATTCAAAAGAGTAGACTGATAATATCTGTCAAGACAGAATTATTAGTACTTCAAGATTTTGTACTTCTAAAGTTGGTCAGATTATCCTATTCCAAAAGTCTGAAGACTTGCTCTCATGTATTACTAATTGTAGACTGTTTAAGCAGATAATTATTTCTGAAACCTGTCTCAGTTCTGGAAGCAGTGTTAGACTTACTTTGTTTACAAATATAGTTGTCATTCTCAGATTTCTGATGGGGTTGATGACTAATTAGCCTCATAGTTTACCCAGGCTGTGTAACTTTGAGAGAGCATTTTTATTTAGATGGGTTTCAAATAGTATGCAATGTAGCTATGAAATAAAATATAGATTCCTAGCCTTTCTTAATCTGCAGAAAATAGTTCCCTTCTAACAGGACTGTAAGAGTGAAGAAGAGATGAGGTCTTCACAGAGGAAGGCAGGTATATGCAAAAACAATTCCTGTCATTGGATGAGATTAAAGAATGGGTAGGAACAAAGCTTTGGAAAGGGAAAAGGACCCAGCACTAGTAGGAGCTGGAAGCAACATGACAGCAGATGTTATGATTCTTTTTTTTTTTTTTGTGTATAGATACAGGTTGTGATGAATATTTTTAAAGTATGGATAAGTACAGGATTTTTTTTTTTTTTTTTTTTTTTTTTTTTTTTTTTTTTTTTTTTTTGCTGTTTACATGAGAAAAGTATATCCTGGCAATTGGATTAGAGGTTGTTGTATGGTGTGTTTTTTTCCTGTGGTTACTTAATTGAATTCAAGAGAAGGTAGAGTGGCAAGTTGCACTAAGCCTGCCATAAAACTAGGATGTGTATGTGTGACCTGGTAATAACCAGCTAAGGAGATTTTGAGTGAACGTGGCATGACAATGTGACACAGTAGAATGGCTTGTGGACATTCTGGGCCAGAGGGAGCCAGGGGCAAGGCAGCATAAATCAGTATGCATGCAAAATTGTCACGCTGCATTTTTAATATTTATTGCAACAGTTCTTTTCTTCTTCTATGTTCTTTCCCTTTCTACTCTGTCCCTTCTCTAAAATTCTCAGACCAACTTTCATTTTCATTGCGCAATAACAGTCTTTGCCTTGTCTTGTGCCTGCCCACACCTGCATATAGGCATTAACCCACACATACCTACCATATACATCAAAAATAGTTACCACCATTATGTTTATTCGGTTATTCCTGCAATTTTACACTTTTACATCCCCATGAATCAATTATATTCCTTTCTCTGGATCACATCCTTAATCCCCTGGATTTAACAAATCAAAAGAAAAGACATCATATATATATATATATATATATATATATATATATATATATATATTACTTATTACAATCAACAGTAGATTCATTAATTTTCCTACATAAGTCCATTCTTTTCACATGATTAGCTAAAATTCCAGTGTGTTTTTATATTATATTTTAGCTATTCATTTATTGATGAATACCTTTGCTGTTATTATGGCTTGAATATTATAATATTCTACAATTATATATTAATTTCTTAATAAGATACCTACATCATTGCAATAAAATAATCACTGTATTATAGTTTAAAACAGAATTATTGCAATTTATAATACTTTTATGGCAGTGCAGTGTTAGTGCACACTATTAATCACATACTTGGGAGGCAGAGGCAGGTTGTCCCTGATTTCAAGGGAAGCCTAAGCTACTGAACAAGTTTCAGGGCAGCTAGAGATGCACAAAGAAACTCTGTCTCAAAAAAAGAAAAGTAATAATTCTATTAACAAAGTTTTGGTGTCTTGGAAGTGTTCTTCAACAGTGTTTCCACTGCTATCAATACTAATGTATTTTTGCAGAACTTGCAGCAGCCCTGAAACTTCCTGGAGTTTTACTCAAACTTCAACTTAGAAGACTGGAAGAGCTGAAATGTGGTAAGCTTCTCTACAGGTCTTCCTCACAATCCTATATGTAGACAACTTCCTATGATGATAGAAGAAAGATTCTTTCACCTATTAATCTGTTAAGTCAGATATAGAGTAGCATTGATTCTGTTATAACCTATGGTTACCGTAAAGTCATAAGACATTATGAGGTTCACATAAAATTTCAATAGATGACACTTTTATTTTAACCTGTATGAATTTAAAGAAATTAGAAGTATCATTAAGGTTTCCAGAATTAGTGTATCAACCTATGCATACTGATGCTTTATGTATTCCAGTTTTGATACTGGTTTAGACTGGATTCAAAATTCACTGAGAGTGTTTATCTCTAAAATGTTAATTAGAATAAAATTTATTAGAATGTTGAAATAATCAGCATTTATGACATTTCACTCCATTAAAAACACAAAAAAAAAGAAATATAACATTTGGAAAAAAAGATAACTATGGATGATTTCAGAAGGCTCTCTTGATTTGGGTCACAAAACGCTTGTTTCTAAATACTTAACACATGAGCCTTAATACATAAAACCTTCTCTACTGACAGAGGAGCCTGAAATGACTATAGGTTATTCAAACAGACATTCTATTAATCTCAATTTACTACATAAAGCCCCAATGTGGACACAGGCATTTTTATGAATATTAAATGTGAAGGGAAGCAAAGGAGGTTTCTCTTCTCAATTGTCATTGAAGCAGAACATTAAAACAATATCTACTTCTTAAGAATCATCAATTAATAAGCTTTAATATATCCTTTCAACTCTAAAATTTAAAATGAGTTCTATTCAATGTGTTTTATGTGGTATAAGATCTTAAATATGTCTTGGAAATACAATAACCTAAAGTATTTCAAGAAAATATTTTTAACATTAGGGGGATAAGGTAGATAAAATCATAATTGAATCCAATTGAAAGAAAATTAAATTGATCAAAGTGGAGGAACAATTCTATACACTAAAATGAGTCCTTTATTTGGGACATAATACAAAATGAAATAAATTCAGTTCAAATACATTGAAATAAGCAGTATTTCTCCATCAAATTTTAACAAATTTTGATAACTGTTTCTCCTGATACGTATTGAAATGAATTAAAGGGTATGGAAAACTGTGTTAGATTTCTGCACATAACTTTCAAAGTTTTAACACAGTTAATGCTATCCTTTTCTAAACCATGTATCCTGCTTTTTCTAATTTAATTGATAAAAGCAATAGCTAAGTTGTGGGATTTGTGTGTCTGAGAACAAGAAAAGATTTTTTTAAAGAAAGACTGTATATATAATTTATATAAAGACAGTTTTTTATGCTAGCTAGGTATGATGACAGCTGCCTAGAATTTCTGCATGGTGGGGATAGAAACAAAAGATAAGAAATTCCAGGAGAATCTGGCATACAACATTATTTCTTGTTCCTCTAGGTTGCAAAGAATGAATAGTCTTAGAAAACAAACAGAAGTTTGTCTTAATTGTTTTTACATTTAACAATGTAATTTTGCACACTATGGTTGAGAAAGTGAGAAGAAATATAAAAGATTTTTTAAATATAAAGATAATGAATAATATAAAGATACAGCAAGTATTTCTTGCATTGATTTAGAAACTTAGAGTATGGAGTTTGAATTTGGACAGTTATTTTAAAATTGGAAAAAATACTCTTCTGGGAAAACCAGTCATAACTGGAGAATACTTTCTCAGATTATTGTATTTAAGTAAATATTACTACATATTTGCTCATATTTGCTTGGTTGCCATTTTACTTTCAAGAAAAGTTGACATGGTTAGTTATGTTTTTGTTTTCCACTAAAAAACTGATGTGTTTATTGGGTATGTATGCTTTATTTCATCTCAGAAGTCACTCATGAAAAATCTCTCATGCTCTCATTTCTCTAGCTGTGTGTCTACATTAAAATTTTACTAATTATTTTAAAGTCTAAGCCATAATCCATTGGTTCTTTCCTATTTTGTGCCCAACATGTATTGAAAATTATTCTGTGTGCTGTGAATTTTTATATGTACATATGTGAAATTATAGAATACTACATAAGAACGCACAGGTGTTCACATGCTCTCTCTCTCTCTCTCTCTCTCTCTCTCTCTCTCTCTCTCTCTCTCTCTCTCTCTCACACACACACACACACACACACACACATTCTTTTCTCTCTACCTTGTGTTTATACAGGAGTTCTAATAAATGTAAAAATATGGCAAATTGTTTTTAGGAATCACAGAAAGATAGTTTACATTTTTATTGTGTGATGGTAAAATTTGTTACATATTTAAAATCATTAAATCCTTGCAAATACCATTAAAATATTCTTTTATAGTTTCTGAGTTTTGGAATGCTTAAAATTACCACAGGAAGCAGTAAAATCCCAAAATCTTATATTAACAGATGATCATAGATATGCTGATTATCATTTTGATAATTATACCTATTACTGTTAATTGAATTATTAATGACATTACTATATATTTTTTAACTGATCAGAAAGTTATTCATGGTGATTTATTCGGAATATTAAGAAAATTGCAAATGCTTTTCATTGTACATAAAAGCTAAAATACCCTTTTCTATATAAGCTTATCACAGCAATTTAGAAACCTAACTAAAGTGAGCTTTTCTTTCATTTTATGATTTTTATTTTTGAGTATATAAGGGACATAATGGACATGGAAAAGGTTTTCTGATTACACACTATTACTGATGGAAGAAAAGGTAGGAAATCCTTCAGGACAGAAATGTGGAGGCAGACCTAGAGAGAAAACAAGAGATTGTTGTTTGCTGGCTTGCTTCTCATGACTTACTCAGATTATGTTTGCATAAGACACAGGACCACCTGGCAAGGATGCATAACCCACAGTGATCTGGGCTCTCCCACATCAATTGTTATTACAAATATATCCCCATATTTTTGCCTAAACTATTCTAATAGCAATTATGATTTTTATTCTTAGATTAGTACAGGTTGTATCAAGATGCCCAAAAAGTAACTAGGGCTTTCTTTTGTCAACATTTTTAATTATGTAAAAATTATTTGAGTAATAGTAAATGTAACCTGATCTCTCTTTTGGCCTACAATGTGATTACTAGTTTTACTGACCAGTATTTTCTGAAATAATTACATGTCCAATAATCCATTTGAGAAAGCTAAGGACATAGTTTCTCAAAATAAAGTATAGCAAAATTATGTAAAATTTGGACCTGGACAGAAAGAGGCTTCAATTCTTTCTACTATTTTTAATAATTGGTAATTTTTTATCCTGTGCCCCACTATATCTTTTTTTTTACATTTTTCATATTATAATTCCATTAAAACATTTTTTCGTTGTCCCCTTTTCCTTTAGACACTCCCATGAAATTCCCTGCACCAATTTTGAATTCCTGGTCACCCTTTTCACTTATAGTTATTGCATACATATATGTATTTGTATATGCATATGTATTTCTAAACATAAACAGTTTTGTCCATAATATTAACTGCTTCTTTCAATTACCAAACTTTTATCTCTCAATAATCATCTGTTTAGTTCTTCTTTGGGGAAGAACATTTCTACTATTCACAGAGTTTCTCAGTTACCTGTTCTTCTTTATATAAGATTCCTATCAAATTTGGCATGTCATTAATATCATCCTTGTTCAAATTGTGTTTGGGCAATCAGATTTGTGAGATTTTTAAGATATAGAAAACCATCAGCCGTTAGGAGAATCTAGTACTCTGGAAGACCAAACCACTAACCAAGGGGTGTTCAGCAAAAGATCCATGGCTTCAGATACATCGGTAGGAAAGTATGGCTTTGTCTAACCTCAGTGGTAAGATAGGCTCTTGGTCCTGTAGAGGTTTGATATCCCAGTGTAGGGAGATAATGCAGGGGTGGGACAGAAGAAGATAGGTGGGTGGGGGAACATTCTCATAGAGACAAAGGGGAAGGAGGAGAATGAGGTTGTGAGATGGGGGCTTCTAGAGGGGTAAATTGGAAATGTGATATCATTTTAAATGTAAATGAATGGAATGACTAAATTTAAAAAGTTACAGTTTCTGCATTACTAGGAAACAGAAATTCTGATTAAACTTTAGAAATTTCTGGCTCTTAAAATCTTTCTGATTCTTGTTCTGCAAAGTGCCCTTAGCCTTTGTTGCGAGACTGCTTTTTCTATTTGTACAAGGCACCATGACTCTGTATTTTGAATTTTTTTCTATTTTTCTTTTTATAATAAATTTTCCTTTAGATCAGATGTATTTTATTTATATTTAAAATGTAATCCCAAAGACAAAGAACCTGCCCACAGACAGCTGAGCCCCCAAAATAGCATTGCAAGTACTCTCCCACCTGAGCCCATGGAGACAGAACTGAATCATTGCCATCCAAACTCACCACCTACCCGAAAAGAACCAAACACTTGTAAGCAAAGTCCTTCCTGAATCCATGGGCCCTCCCATGCACAGGAGAAACAGGTTCCAGTATGAGACAACAAGAACACGGATAATCACAGATAATAAGATGTCAAGTCAAAAACAAAAGTACCTATGTAATGGAAACCAAGACAGCTTGACAACATCAGAACTCAGGTCTCCCACCACAGCAAGTAGAGGAATGCCAAAACCACCAGAAAAACAAGACTTAGACTTAAAATCATACTTAGTGATGATGATGGAAATAATAAGAAGTGCATGGATAACACCCTTAAATAACTACAAAAGAGCACACATGAAAAATAGAATCCCTTACAAAGGAAACACAAAAATCACTCAAAGAACTACATAAAAACACAAACAAGCAGTTGAAGAAATTGAAAATGGAAATAGAAACAATAAACAATAAAGAAATCACAAAAAGACACAACCCTGGAGATAGAAAACATAAGAAAGAAATCAGGAGTTATAGATGCAAGCATTACTAACAGACTACAAGAGATGGAAGAGATGATCACAGGGGCAGAAGAAAACATAGGAAACATTGACAGGTCAGAGAGAATGCAAAAATAAAAAAGACCTAACCCAAAACATCCAGAATATCCAGAACACAATTAGAACACTAAACCTAAGGAAAATAGGTGTAGAAAAAGGATGAAAAATTCCAACTAAAACGCACAGTAAATATCTTCAACAAAATTTTAGAGGAAAATTTACCTACTCTTAAGGACAAGATGAACATGAACATACAAGAAGCCTACAAAAATTCCAATAGCCTCGACCAGAAAAGAAACTCCTCCCAACACATATTAGTCAAAACACTGAATATTCAAAACAAAGAAAGAATACTAAAAGCTGTAAGGGGAAGAAGACAAGTAACATATAATGGTAGACCAAAGAGAATAGCACCAGACTTTTCAACAGAGACTATGAAAACTACAAGATCCTGGACAGATGTCATAAAAACCCTAAGAGAACACAAATGCCAGCCCATATTATTATAGACAGCAAAACTCTCAACTATCATAGATGGAAAACCAAGATATTCTAGGACAAAAGGAAATTTATACAATATCTGTCCAAAAATGTAGCCATACAAAAGATAATAGATGGAATAATCCAACACAAAGAAGGAAACTACACCCAAGAAAAAGCGAAAATAATAATAATAATAATAATAATAATAATTTTAATAAAAGTAATAATATTACTGGAATGGAATGGAAAAATGGAATCCAAGGACCATACCTAAACATAATAAAAGCAATATACAGCAGACCAACAGTCAACATCAAACTTAACTGTGGGAAACTTGATGCAATCCCACTAAAATCAGGGACTTGACTAGGCTGCCCACTCACCCCCTACCTATACAACATAGTACTAGAAATCCTGGCCGGAGCAATTAGACAACAAAATGAAATCAAAGGGATACGAATTGGAAAGGAAGAAATAAAAACATCACTATTAGCTGATCACAATATAGTGTACTTAAGTGACCCCACAAATTTCGCCAGGGAACTCCTACAGTTGAGAGACATCTTCAGCAAAGTGGCTGGATATAAAATTAACTCAAACAAATCAGTAGCCTTCATATACTCAAAGGACAAACATCTAGAAAAAGAAATTAGGGAAAAGATAACCTTCACAATAGTCACAAAAATATTAAATACCTTAGATTGACTCTAACTAAGCAAGTGAAGTACCTGTATGACAAGAACTTCAATCCTCTAAAGAAGGAAATCGAGGAAGATCTCAGAAAATGAAAAAACCTCCTATGCTCATGTATTGGAAGGATCAACAATTTAAAACCGGCTATCATACCAAAAGCAATCTACAGACTCAATGCAATCACCATCAAAAGACCAACCAAGTTCTTCATTTCGTTGGAAAGTGCAATGTGCAATTTCATCTGGAATAACAAATGACCTAGAATATCGAAATCCATCCTCAACTTCAAGAAAACATCTGCGGGAATCACTATCCCTGACCTCAAGCTATATTACAAGGCAATTGTGCTGAAAACTGCATGGTACTGGTACAGAAATAAGCACTTGGATCAATGGAATAGAATAGAAGATCCAGAAATGAGCCCTCACATATATGGTGACAGGATTTTTGACAAAGGAGCTGTAAACATTCAATGGAAAAAGGACAGCCTTTTCAACAAATGGTGTTGGTCCAACTGGTGCTTAGCATGCAGAAGAATTAAAAAAGACCATTTCTTATCTCCTTGTGCAAAGCTCAAATGCAAAGGATCAAAAGTCTCCACATTAAACCAGATAAACTGAAACTATTAGATGAGAAAGAAGGGAAAACATTAGAACACATTGTTACAGGAGAAAATTTCCTGAACAGAACACCAATGGCTCTAGCTCTAAGGTCAAAGATTGACAAATGGGACTTAATGAGATTGCAAATTTTCTGTAAGGCTAAGGACACTTTGAAAAAACCAAATGGCATTTAACAGAGTGGGAAAAGATCTTTACCAACGCCATATCTGATAGAGGCCTAATATCCAAGGTATACAAAGATCTCAAAAAAACTAGACACCAGAGAATCAAACAACACTATTGAAAATGGGGTACAGAGCTAAACAAAAAATTCTCAATTGAGGAATATCGAATGGCTGAGAAGCATCTAAGGAAGTGCTCAATATCCTTAGCCATCAGTGAATTTCAAATCAAAACATCCCTGAGGTTCCAAAACTCAGATGACAGCAGATGCTAGCAAGGATGTGGAGAAAAAGAAACACTCCTCCACTGTTGGTGGGGTTGTAAACTGGTACAACCACTCTAAAAATCAGTCTTGGGATTCCTCAGAAAATTGGACAGAGTACTACCTGAAGATCCAGTTATTCCACTTCTGGGCATATACCCCAGAGACATGCCAATATACAACAAAGACATTCACCACAGTGTTCATAGCAGCTTTATTTATAATAGGCAGAAGCTGCAAAGAACCCAGATGTCCTTCAGTAGATGAATGGATACAAAATTGTAGTACATTTACACAATGGTATATTATTCAGCTATCAGAAACAATGACTTAACAAAATTCATAAGAAATTGGATGCATCTAGAGAGTACCATCCTAAGTGAAATAAAACAGTCACAAAAGAACAGCCATAATATACAGTCACTGATAATGGGATACTAAACTCAGAAAACTCTGAACACCCCAGAAACAATTCACAGACTCTTTGAAGTTCAAGAAAAAAATAAATAAACAAGAAAAGTAAAATCCATAGTACTTTATGCTCATTGTAACTATTAAGACCTTAATGCACTCTATCAAACCTTTGGGGGAAAAAAAAAACAAGCAGTTACAAAAATGTATTTGTATACTTTTATGCAAAAATGCTTAAAATTTGTACATTTATCTTTGTTTTTTAAAATAAAGTTGTTCAAAAAAAGTTTGAAACTATCAATCAATAAATAAATAAATAAATAAATAAATAAATAAATAAATAAATAAATAAATAAATAAATGACTTGTGATGTACCCATAAATTACCCAATATATTCTCTCTACAATAGCATATTTTGAGAATGGAACTATTGAAATTTTTGAAATCGCAGTCTCTTATTAACTTAGCTAATCTTCTAGGGATAGAGTCCTATCTGGTTTTGGAGAAAATTTATCTACATAATCAGAAGTAAATCATCCATGAATTAATACAGAAACTTGGATCCCTATGATTGTTTTATCTTCCTTATTCACCTACAAACATTCCATTAGGATGTTTATATTCCTTACTATCTATTTATCCAAAAAAATTCTTCTTATAATAGGTAGTAATATAGATGGAATGCAGCTGCTCATAAGTTCCATGGGGCAATTGTAGAAATGGCATAAGATATTATAATGTTAATATTCATGGATTGAATGTGTAAAACAGAAGCAATACTCTGCATTGGAATAAAAATTATTTTAGTTTGTCATGTTCAAAGCCTCTTATTTTTCTGACTTTTCTCTATACCATCAGTGCTCTATAATCATTGACTTGTATTTCTTTTTAACATGTATTTATTGAAGTCATTTCACAAGTTTCAGCCACTCAGTTGTGTGCACAATGGATCATATTGATGTAGCATAAGAAGACTTTCTTTGATTGACTTGTGATGGATTCTTTAAAATCAAGAGTATAAGTTTGCTGAGTGATTTATTGTTATTACCAATACTCTTAAAACCTTGTCTAGCAATGCAATATTATATAAACATGCAAAGTTTTTTTGGCATGTGTTCTGTACGCAATAAAATAATCATTTTATTCTGAGGAAACTGTTCAGTTAAGAGCACTTCCCGAAAAAGCAATATTGACTGTGTTCAAATTCCATGTACCTACATGAGAATACAGGTTTTGTTCTTTATGCCATTGAATGGAAAAGTGAGCTGGAGACAAGCAGATCCAATCAATCTAGCCAAATATGTGATCTTCCAGTTTAGTGAGAGACTCTGTTTCAAGGCAATAAGGTAGAGTGTTATAGAGAAGACACCAATGTTTTCCCTCTACACCTCACATATATCCAGGGGTATTCATATTTCTATAATCACATGCATTTAACCACAAATACATGCATCATAAATATGTATAACATATACACTAGAACACAAACACACACACACACACACACACACACACACACACACACACCCTCAATTGTCAAAACATTATTTAAAATGTTTTATTATTCACATTTTCAACCCATATATTTGCCCTTTTATGCTATTATATAAATGTTTGCCACACA
This sequence comes from Micromys minutus, assembly GCF_963924665.1. Classification (NCBI taxonomy): domain Eukaryota; kingdom Metazoa; phylum Chordata; class Mammalia; order Rodentia; family Muridae; genus Micromys; species Micromys minutus. The sequence continues at coordinate 99,057,639 of NC_137970.1, read as the reverse complement.
GCTGGATTTAGAGACAACAGTTTTCTTGCTAAGTTTAAAAATATGTATTCAAAATCAAGACACCAGGATAAGTACTTAATAAGTGGTTTTTAATGCAGTGCTTAGCCTACAACTGACATTTGGTAAACAGCTTTTTGTAATATTAAAGAGATGCATTTATATTTGTGCAGACATTTTCTTAGTAATGTTGAGCTTTTTATTATAAAAGTATAAGTATATATATATATATATATATATATATATATATATTCAACTCTATTAACCTCTAATAGTGAATATTCATGAGAATTGAGTTACTGTGTTAATTTATGAAATAGAAAATTTAAAATATTGCATGAAATGTCTATGGCATAAAGAAGTAAATACATAAACTTGCTACACAATATATTAATTACAGAGCTTCAGAAGTACTTAGTAAATGGTTTTAATGCAGTGTTTAACCTATAACTGGTACTTGGTAAACATTTTTCTGTAATAAGGAATATTTTAAGAATTTACAAATTAAATCCAGGAATAATTAGCATTATATGTACAATAACATTTATTTAGATTTTAAGAATACAATAAAATATGCTTTGCTTTAATTCATAATTTAATTTTTGTGCATTTAAGGTAAGTAAAGCATTTCTGACAAACTATCTTCTTTTTATATTAATGTGAAGATAAAGTTTCCTCACCACTACCTCTTCTATCTGCTAACTTTCTATTTGGTTTTCTTTTTTCTTTCACTGGATATTTTTTTTACTTTTATTTCAAATGGTCTTCCCTTTCTCAGTTTCCCCAATGGGGATCTCCCATCTCTTTCTCCTCCCCCTGTCTCTATAAGAGTGTTCTCCTGCCCAACCACCCACTCACTCCCATTTCTGCACCTTGCCATTCCCTTTCAGTAGGGTATTGATCCATAACAGGGCCAAGGGCCTCTCTTTTCTTTGATGCCAGATAAGGCCATCTTCTTCTGAAAATGCTCCTGGAGCCATAGGTTCCTCCATGTGTACTCTTTGGATGGTGATTTATTCCCTCAGAGCTCAGGGGAGAGGGCTTGTTTGATATTGTTCCTCTTCCAATGTGGTTGCAAAGCACTTCATGTCCTTCAGTCTGTTTTTTAACTTCTTCATTTGGGACACATCTTTAGTCCAGTGGTTGATTGAGAGCATCCAAATCTGTATTTCTCAGTCTCTGACACAGTCTCTCAAGAGACAGATATATCAGGCTCCTATCAGTAAACAATGACATAGGCTACTACCATGAAGTTTGGGCTTACAATGAAAGTAGCATTGTTTTTTTTTTTTTTTTTTTTCTTTTTTGTAGTACTGTAAAGAAAACTGTGGTGAAGGGTGTTATTTTCTATGAAAATAAAAGACCCATGTTCTGGTTTGTCCTTGAGGTGTTATTCTTTATACATATATGGATGTTAAATACAAAATGAACGTGTTGTTTTAATTAAAGGGGTAAAATCTGCAATTTTCTGGGAATTTAAACACTGACTATACTACTTACTACTAACTGTAGCAGATTGTTTTTCCTTGAAGTATGATTTGTGTAACTAATAGTACTTAAAGAAATATTGCAAACTTTTAATTTGGCAAGCTATGAGATTTCACAGATCTCTTTTCTCTTTCCAGTATGTATTTTATATATTTTTCTGAGAAACCTAATCCCAGGTCATTCAATTAATCATGTTCAGTAGTGCACATATGCTGGTATCCATCTGCTGAAAGCTGCCATCAAGTGACATTGTCTTGTAACTAGATTTCTAAATGATTTGGCATGCATGCAACATAGCTCACCTTCTGTTTCAACCTATAAAAGACTTGCTTCAATTTTGAAGTATTCTTTAATATACCAATTTAAATCACTAATTGTCCAGACAATTTTTTTAAAATGCTTGACTCCTTTGAATATATATGTACTTCCTCAGAGGCCAGAACTATCTTTATATCAATTTCCCAATTCATAATAGCAAAAAATAAAAATTTTCTGTACTTTTATCAAATTCAAACATCTGTGAATTGAGACTCTACAAATTATATTCCTATTCAGTCTTCTGTGCCAAAACTAGTCTACATATGTATATAATCTGTATGAATCATTACAAGGTAATATGTACAGAATAAAGCATTGATAACTACTATGGTTCAGACCATTGTATTAAAAATGATAGAAAAAGTTTTTACCTAAGTTTTCAGAGTCATTTAACCTTCTTTTATAAGACATTACTATTTGCAGATATGTTTGTCTATCTATCTATCTATCTATCTATCTATCTATCTATCTATCTCTCATCTATCTATCTATCTATCTATCTATCTATCTATCTATCTATCTATCATCTTTAAGTTAATTCCAGTAAAGGTTTCCTTCTTAATTTAAAATATACTTTACAATGGCTTGGGTTTATTCTCATTTAAATTTAGATTATCAATTTCTAGGAATATGTAAACTATAGGACATGTTTGTTTTACTGTTTAATTGGACCTGGTAATGATTTGCACAAAAGTGTTAAGTTTTAATTAAATATTATCCTATATACTTGCTTGGTATGTTTGTATAATTGCTGTTTACATATAAAAGATTAAAATCATATCTAGTTGTAATACTTATGAATTAGATAAATAGCACACTATACTAAAGGTGAATAGTGGCACATAACACTTGGTGTTAATCAAAATCTCTCTAATTGGCTTTAAAACCTACCCAACACAAGGAACACTAAGTTTTGTACCAGAAACATTAGAAGAGACTCAGTGCTAGAGAAACTATGGTTAGTGGGGGGAATCTATAGGCACTGACTACTAAAACATAATTGCTAATAAAAATTTAAACAATTGTTTTATACCCATATAGAGTATTTCTTCATTACTTTTTGAAGAAATGACTTTTTGTAACAGATGAGTACTGATATAGAAAAAAACATTGCATATATTTGCCTATGAATTTCATGAAGTCATTGGTTTTAATAGTTTAGTACTATCCCATTGTGTAAGTAAACCACATTTTCTGTATCCATTCTTCTGTTAAAGGACAGACATCTGTGTTCTTTCCAGCTTCTGGCTAGTATAAATACGGTGGCTATGGACATAGAGGAGCATGTGTCCTCATTATATGTTGAAACATCTTTGGGATATATGCCCAGGAGTAGTATAGCTGTGTTCACTGGTAGTATTATGTCTAATTTTCTGGGAAACCTCCAGACTAATTTTTAGAGTAGTTGTACCAGCTTGTGATCCCACCAAAAATAAAGGAGTGTTCTTCTTTCTCCACATTCTTGCCAGAATCTACTGTCACCTGAGTTTTTGATCTTAGCTATTCAGACGGTTGTGAGGTGGACCCTCAGGGTTATTTTATTTTCATTTCTCTAAAGACTAGGGATGTGGAACATTACCTTAGGTGTTTCTCACCAATCCAGTATTCCTCAGTTAAGAATTCTTGTTTAGTTCTGTCCCCGATTTTTAATATTGTTATTTGATTCTCTGGAGTCTCACTGTTTGAGTTATTTGTCTTACAAAAGCTTTGCAATTTTATATTCCATTGGTCTATTCTTGACAATAAAGTGTAAGCCATTCTCATCAGTGAGGTAACCCAATCCCCAAAACCAAAAATTCACTGAGTATGCATTCACTGATAAGTGGATATTAGTCCACAAGCTCAGATTGCCCAAGATACAATTCGAAAGAAGATCAAGAAGAAGGAAGACCAAAGTGCAGATGTTTCAGTCCTTCTCAGAAGGGAAACAAACATATCTACAAGATGAAATAAGCAGACAAATTTGAAGTAGAGCCTGAAGCAAAGGCCATCCAGAGACTGTCCCACCTAGAGATCTAGCCCATATGAGATGGAATCACAGAGTTATTTGGATTAGCATTTTTCTGATGACTAGGGATGTTGAGCATTTCTTTAGGTGTTTCTCAACCACTCAATATTCCTCAGTTGAGAATTCATTGTTTATATTTGCACCCCAGTTTTGTTTCCTTTTTTCAATTTTATTGGATATTCTCTGTATATATACATATCAAATGTTATACCTTTCCCCCACTCCCCCTCTCCTCCCTCTCCACTTGCTTCCATGAAGGTGCTTCCTCTCCCAATCACCCTCTCCACTTCAGTGCCTTGGCTGTAGATAATGTTCTTCCCATGAGTGTGCAAACATTTCAGCTCTTTCAGTCCTTTCTCTAGCTCTTTCCTTTGTGCATCCTTGTTCCCTCTGATGCTTAGCTGCAAGCATTCTCATCTGTATCTATATGAATATGGGAGAGACTCTGAGGAGACATCCATGTCTGGTTCCTGCCAGTAAACACTTCTTGGAGTCAGCAATAGTGCTTGGGTTTGGGGGCTGCAGATGGGGTGATTCTCCAGGTGAGACAGTCTCTGTAGATCTTTTCTTCAATCCTTATTCCTCTATTTGACCTTGTATTTCCTCTGCTATTTTGTTTTCCCTTCTACGAAGGACTGAAACATCCACATTCTGTTCTTCCTTCCTTTTGAGCTTCATAAGTTCTGTAGATGTTTTCTTGTGTATTCCAAAACTTTTTGGGGGTGGGGGTAATTTCAGCATATCAGTGAGTGCATACCATGAGAGCTCTTTTGGGATTGGGTTACATCACTCAGGATAATAGCTTCAAATACCATCTATTTGCCTATAAATATCACGAGCTGATTGTTTTTAATAGCTGATTAGTACTCAATTGTGTAATTGTATCACAATTTCTGTATCATTCCTCTGCTGAAAGACAGCTGGGTTTTTTTCCAGCTTCTGGCTAATATAAATAAGGTTGCTAAGAACATTTTGGTGCATGTGTCCTTGTTAAGTATTGGAGGTAGTTTTGTTTATATGCCCAGGAGTGGTAAGCTGGCTCTTCAGGTAGCAATATATACAATTTTCTGAGGAAACACCAGACTGATTTCCAGAGTAGTTGTGTTTACAATTCAACCACCAGTTCCTCTTTCTCCACATTCTCACCTGCACCTGCTGTCACCTGAGTCTTTCATTTTAGGCATACTGTATTGTATGAGGTGGAATCTTAGGGTTGTTTTGACTTGCAATTCCTGGATGAATAGGGATGTTGAGCATTTCTTTAGGTGCCTCTCACCCATTTGATATTCCTCCATTGAGAAGTCTCTGTGTAGTTCTCTCCCCCATTTTTAACAGGATTCTTTGATTCTCTAGAGTCTAACTTATTGAGTTCTTTGTATATATTGGATACTAGCCCTCTATCAGATGTAGGATAATAAAAATGTTTTCTCAATCTGTTGGTTGCCATTATGTCTTTTTGACAGTATCCTTGGCCTTACAGAAGCTTTGCAATTTTATGAGGTCATATTTGTCCATTCTTTATATTAGAACCTAAGCCATTGATGTTATGTTTAGGAAATTTTCTCTGTGCCTATATATTTCCACTTTTTGTTTTATTAGTTTCTTTGTATCTAGTTTTAGTTGAAGGTGTTTGATCCACTTGGACTTGAGATCTGTACAAAGAAATAAGAGGGGCTCAATTTGCATTCTTCTGCATGCAGAATAACAGTTGAACCAACAGCATTTGTTGAAGAGGCTGTCCTTTTTCCATTGAAATGTTTTAGCTGATATTTCAAAGATCAAGTGACCATAGGTGTTTGGGTTCATTTCTGGGTCTTCAATTATATTCCATTGTTATACATGCCTTCTCTGTACCAATTCCAGGTAGTTTTAATCACAATTGATCTGAAAAAATATTTGAGGTCAGGGATGGTGATTTCCCCAATAATTTTGTTCTATTGTTGAGAATGGTTTTTGCTAAACATTTTAAAAATTATTTTTCCAAATGAGTTTGCAAATTGCTCTTTCTAACTCTAAGAAGAATTGAGTTGGAATTATTGTGAGGGGATTGCATTGAATTTGTAGATTGCCTTAGGTACAATGGCCATTTTTACAATGTTGATCCTTCCAATTCATGCGCAAGGGAAATTTTTCCATATTCTGTGGTCTTCTTCATTTTTCTTCTTCAGAGTCTTGAAGTTCTTGTCATACAATCTTTCATTTGTTAGGTTAAAGTCTCATCAAGGTATTTTATATACATTGTGACTATTGTAAATGGTGTCGCTTCTCTGATTTCTTTCTCAGCCTGTTTATCCATCAACTAGAGGAACACAGTTTATTTGTTCGAGACAATTTTTTACTGGGCAACTTTGCTGAAGTTTTTTTATCAGCTATAAAATTTCCCTGGTGGAGATTTTGTTATCATGTAAGTATACTATCATATAATCTGAAAACAGTGATATTTTGACTTCTTCCTTTATAGTGTGTATCACTTAGCCTTCTTTTGTTGTCTAATTGCTCTGACAAGGTCTTTCAGTACTATATTGAATAGGTAGGAGGAGAGTGGGTAACTGTGTTTAGTTCCTGGTTTTAATGGGATTGCTTCAAGTTTCTCACTGTTTAGTTGATGTTGGCTACTGGTTTGCTGTATATTGCTTTTATATGTTTAGGTAGAGGCCTTGGATGCCTGATCTTCCTAAGACTTTTTTTTCATGAAGTAGAGTTGAATTTTGTTGAATGCTTTCTCAGAATCTAGCTAGATGATTATGTGATTTTTTTTTGACTTTTTTATATGGTGGACTATGTTGATGGATTTCCACATATTGAACCATCCATGTATTCCTGGGATGAAGCATACTTTATCATAGTGGATGATTGTTTTGATGTGTACATGGATTTAGTGTGCAAGAATTTTATTTATTATAATTGCATTAATGTTCATGAGGAAATTATTCTGATGTGTTTATTTGTCTTTGTGTAGTATATGAATGAGCATAACTGTGGCTTCCAAAAACAACTTGGGTAATGTTCCTTCTGTTTATAGTTTTTGGAATAGTTTCAAGAGTATTGGCATTACTTCTTCTATAAAAGTCTGATAGAATTCTGCACTGAACCCATCTCATCCTGGACTTTTATTGGTTGGGAGGCTTTTGATGGCTGTTTCTTTTTGGTGTGTGTGTGTGTGTGTGTGTGTTTCTGTGTGTGTGTGTCTGTGTGTGTGTGTTATTGGACTGTTTAGATGGCTTATCTAATCCTGACTTAACTTTTGTTTCTCGTATCTGACTAGAAATATGTCAATTTCCTCCAGATTTTCTAGTTTTCTTGAGTACAGGCTCTTGTAGTAGGATCTGATGATTTCTTAAATGTCCTCAGTTTCTCTTGTTATGTCTCCCAATTCACTTCTGATTTTATTAATTTGGATACTCTCTTTTTGCCCTTTAGTTATTCTGGCTAAGGGTCTATCTATCTTGTTGATTTTTCTCAAAGAATCACCTTTTGGTTCTTTTGATTCTTTGTATAGTTGTTTTTGTCTCCATTTGTTTTATTTCTGTTATGATTTTGATTATTTCCTGCCATCTACTCCTCTTCAGTGTATCTTGCTTCTTTTTGTTTTAGAGCTTTTAGGTTTTCTGTCAAGCTTTAGTGTATGCTCTCTCTAGTTTATTTATTTTTTGTTTGTTTGTTTGTTTCTTTTTGGAGGCACTCAGAGCTATGAGTTTTCCTGTTAGTACTACTTTCATTGCATCCCATAAGTTTGGGTATGTTGTGTTTTCATTTTCATTAAATTCTAAAATAAACCTTTAACTTTTTTTCTTACTTCCTTGAGTATGGTATCATTGAATAGAGCACTGTTCAGCTTCCTTGTGGGCTTTTTGTTGTTTTTCTTGTTACTAAAAGCAAGCCTTAGTATATGGTAATCTGATTGGATGCAGGGGACTATTTCAATCTTGTATCTGTTGAGACTTTTTTTTTTGTTATTGACTATCTGGTCAATTTATAAGAAGGTAATGTGACATGGTGAAAAGAAAGCATAATCTTTTCTTTTATGATGAAATATCTTATACATGTCTGTTAATTCAAATTGGTTCATATCTTCTGATAGTTGAACTATATCTTTGTTCAGTTTCTGCTTCCATGATCTGTCCATTGATGAGAATGGAATGTTGATGTCTCCCACTATTATTTTGTGTGGTACAATATATACTTTGAAATTTAGTAGGATTTTTTTAATAAGTGTGGGTGTCCTAGTATTTGGAGCATAGATGTTCAAGTTTCAGAGCTCATCTTGATCAATTTTTCCTGTGGTGAGTGAAAGGGTCCTTCGTTATCATTTTTGATGAGTTTTAATTGAGAGTGTATTTTATTTGACATTGTAACATCTACTCAAATTTGTTTTCTGGAACCATTTGCTTGGAAGTTTTTTTTTTTTTTTTTTTCCAGATTTTTACTCTGTGATAGTGTCCATCTTTGTCTCTGAGATGAGTTTCTTGTATGCAACAAAATTCTGGATCCTGTTTATGTATCCAGTCTGATAGTCTAGGCCTTTTTACTGGAAAATTGAGTCCATTGATGTTAAGAGATATTAATGAATAGTGATTGATGGTTCGAGTTATTTTTGTTGTTAGAGGTAGATTCTCATTTGTGTGCTTTTCTTCTTTTTGTTTTCTTGCATTATATTATTATTATTATTTATTGTATTATAAACTATTTTCCATAAAATAATCAGACATAAAAACAAAGAAAAAACAATTTCTAAACTTTTAATACAAGATACTTCTAATGAGTAGATGTGAGTGAAAATAAAAATTAAAGTAAGCAATAAACAACAACTTTATAGAAAATCAAGATACTTTAATGATATGTTTTCCATATAAAAGTATTAAATAATGGCTACATGAAGAGGTGATTTAAAGAGTCAAGCCTACAAAAAAATACTAATAAAAACGAATTTGCATACTATAGTGCTGACACTTTGAATCTACCAATGGTTTTCTCCTTTTGAAAACACCAAAGTCTCTTCAAAATCCCATAGCTTTCTTCATAAAGTTTAATATATTTTTATTTATTGTTTTTTTTTTTTCATTTTTGTCTTTTATTTATTTAATCCACATCTGGGAGGTTCAGGCAAATAGTTCCAATGCATAATTTGTTTCTCTATGCCTGTGTTCTTAGATGTTCTTTATCAGAAACCCCTTTGAACAAAAACAGGTGCAAAATTAGGGGAGTTTGGTGAAACAAAATAATAATCAGTTTACAGGGCCTTTAAAATCTAAAAACACTGGTAAAAGCTGAAACAATATGAAAAGCATAGTTGTTGTCTAGAAAGTAAGATCTTGGTCCACAAAAATGAAATAAAGGCACCATTCTAAGATCACAGAAAAAGCAACACAATCCCACAAAGCATTGTAGCTGACCTAATGTGTACACAGGGTGAAAAGCTGACCTACTTTGTTTTTCTTGAACTTCACACAGTCCTTGGCTTGTTTCTGGGGTGTTCAGAGATTTCTGAGGTTAGTATCAAATTATCAGTGACTGCATATTATGTCTGTTCTTTTGTGACTGGGTTATCTCATTCAGGATGATATTCTCTAGATGCATTCATATTCTTAAGAATTTCATAAAGTCATTGTTTCTGATAGCTGAGTAGTACTCCATTGTGTGAATGTACCACAACTTTTGAATCCATTAATCTCCTGAAGGACATCTGGGTTCTTTCCAGCTTATGGCTATTATAAATAGAGCTGCTATGAACATTGTGATACATGCATCTTTTTTGTATATTGGAGTGTCTCTGGGGTATATGCTCAGAAGTGGAATAACTGGATCTTCAGGTACTACTATGTCTAATTCTCTGAGGAATCAACAGACTTATTTGCAGAGTGGTTGTATCAGTTTACATCCAACAGTGGAGAACTGATGCTCTTTCTCCACATCCTCACCAGCAGCTGGTGTCATCTGAGGTTTGGATCTTGGCCAATCTGACTGATGTGAGGTGGAATCTGAGGGTTATTTTTATTTGCATTTCCCTGATGGCTAAGGATGACTAGCACATCCTTAGTCATTTCTCAGCCATTCAATATTCCTCAATTGAGAGTATTTTGTTTAGCTCTGTACCTTATTTTTAATAGGGTTGTTTGATTCTCTGGTGTCTAGCTTTTTTAGTTCTTTGTATAACTTGGATATTAGGCCTCTATCTGATGTGGGTTTGGTAGAGAACTTTTCCCACTCTGTTGTCTGCCATTTTGTTTTCTTGACAGTGTCTTTACCCTCACAGAAACTTTGCAATCACATTAAGTCCCATTTGTAAATCTTTGACATTAGAGCGAGAGCCATTGGTGTTCTGTTCAGGAAATTTTCTTCCGTGCCTATGTTTTCTAAGGTTTTCCCTACTTTCTCATCTAATAGTTTCAGTGTACCTGGTTTGATGTGGAGATCTTTGGTCCACTTACACTTGAGCTTTGTACAAGGGGATAGGAAAGGGTCTATTTTCATTCTTCTGCATGCTGAGTGCCAGTTGGACCAACACTATTTGTTGAATAGGCTGTCATTTTTCCATTGAAAGTTTATAGATCCTTTGCCAAAAATCAGGTGACCATATATGAGAGGGCTCATTTCTGGATCTTCTATTCTATTCTATTGATCAACGTGCCTATTTCTGTCCCAGTACCATGCAGTTTTCTGCACAATTGCAGTGTAATACTGATTGAAGTCAGGAATAGTGATTTCCGCAGATGTTTTCTTGTTGTTGTGGATGGATTTTCCTACTCTAAGGCTTTTGTTATACCAGATGAAATTGCACATTGCTCTTTCCAACTCAGTGAAGAACTGGGTTGTAATTTTGATGGGGATTGCATTGATTCTGTAATTTCTTTTGGTATTTCATAGCTTTTTGACAATTGTGAAGGATATTTTTTCCCTAATTTCTTTCCTCACATGTTTGTCCTTTGAATATAGAAAGGCTACTGATTTGTTTGAGTTAATTTTATGTCCAGCCACTTTGCTGAACTTGTTTATCAGATATAGTTCTCTACTACAATCTGTAGGGTTCCTTAAGTACACTATCATATCATCTGCGAATAGTGATGTTTTAACTTCTTCCTTTCCGATTTGTATCCCTTTGATTTCCTATTGCTGTCTAATTTCTTGGGCCAGGACTTTCAATACTATGTTGAAGAGGTAGAGGAGATTTGGAAGCCTTGTCAAGTTCCTGGTTTTGGTGGGATTGCATCAAATTTCCCACTGTTAAGTTTGATGTAGGCAGTTGGTTTTCTGTATATTTCTTTTATTTTGTTTAGGTATGGCCTTGGTTTTCTGTCCTTTCCAAGTCTTTTAACATGAAGGGGTGTTGAATTTTGTCAAATGATCTCTCAGCATCTCCTGAGATGACTATTTGTTTTTTTTTTTTTTTGAGTTTGTTTATATGGTGGATTACATGGATGGATTTTTATATATTAAAACATCCCTGCATCCCAGGGATGAAGCCTACTTGATCATGGTGAATGGTGGTATTGATGTGTTCTTGAATTTGTTTTCAAGGATTTATTGAGTATTTTTGCATCAATGTTCTTAAGTGATATTGTTCTGAAGTTCTCTTACCTTGGACAGCCTTTGTGTGGTTTAGGAACGAGTGTTATTGTAGTCTCAAAAATTAGTTACGTAGTGTTCAATCTGATCCTATTTTGTGGAATAGTTTGGAGAGTATTGGTATTAGGTTGTCAATAATGTCCAATAAAATTCTGCACTGAACCCATATGGACTTGGGCTTTTTTTGTTTGGGAGGATATTGGTGACTGCTTCTATTTCTTTAGGTGTTATGGTATTATTTATATGGTTTACCTGGTCCTGATTTAACTTTGGGACCTTGTATCTGTCTAGGAATAGTCCATTTCCTCCAGATTTTCCAATTTTGTGGAGTATAAGTTTTTGTAGTAGGATCTAATGATTTCTTGAATTTCCTCAGTTTCAGTCGTTATTTCTCCACATTCCTTTCTGATTTTGTTAATTTGGATAGTCTCCCTTTGCCCTCTAGTTAGTCTTGCTAAGGGTTTATCAATCTTGTTAATTTTCTCAAAGAACCATCTCTTGGTTTTGTTGATTCTTTGAATGGTTCTTTTTGTTTCTATTTGATTTATTTCTGCCCTTAGCTTGATTATTTCTTGCGTTTTACTCTTCTTGCGAGTATCTGCTTCCTTTTGTTACAGAGCTTTCAACTGTGCTGTCAGGTTGCTAGTGTATGCTCTCTCCAGTTTCTTTTTGGAAGCACTCAGAGCTATGAGTTTTCCTCTCAGTACTGCTTTCATTGTATCCCATAGTATTGGGTATGTGGTGCTTTGATTTTTATTGAATTCTAGAAAATCCTTAATTTCTTTCTTTATTTCTTCTTTAACCCTGTCATCATTTAATAGATAATTGTTTAGTTTCCATGTGTATATGTTTTTTTTGTGGTCTTTGTTGTTATTAATGACCAGTCTTAGACCATGGTGATCTGAAAGGATTCATGGGAGCATTTCAATCTTCTTATATCAATTGAAGCTCCTTTTGTGACCAATTATGTGGTTAATTTTGGAGAAGGTACTGTGAGGTGCTCGGAAGTCTATGTATTCTTTTGTTTTAGGATGATATGTTCTGTACATATCTATTAATTCTAGTTGGTTAATAATCTCTGCTAGTATTACAGTGGTTTTTTTCAGTTTTTGTTTCCATGTTCTGTCCATTGGTGAGAGTGGGGTATTAAAATCTCCCAGTATTATTGTTTGGGGTGAAATGTATTTTTGAGCTTTATTAGTGTTTCTTTTATGAATATTGGTGCTTTTGTACTTGGAGCATATATGTTAAGGATTAAGAATTCTGCCTGACAGATTTCCCCTGTAATGTGGAAAAAGGGTCCTTTCTTACATTTTTTGATAACTTTTGGTTGAACATTTAAGTTATTCAATATTAGCTTGACCACCCCAGCCTGTTGCTTGGGGCCGTTTGCTTGGAAGTTTTTTTTTTTTTTTTCCCAATCTTTTAGTCTGAGATAGTGTCTGTCTTTGTCTCTAAGGTAAGATTCCTGTATACAGCAAAATGCTGTGTTTTGTTTTTGTATCCAGTCTGATATCCTATAATTTTTATTGGAGAGTTGAGTTCATTTATGTTAACTGATATCAAGGAATAGTGGTTGCTGTTTCCTGCTATTTTTGCTTTGTAGCTTGAATTGTGCCTGTTTGTCTTTCTTCTTTTGGTTTTTTTGCTTAGGAGTTTTCTTGTTTTTACTAGGATCTAGTTCTCCTTTTTGTTATGGGGTTCCACCTATAATTAGTTGTGGGTTTTGGGTCAGATATTCTGTAAATTTAGTTTTGTCTTGGTATATCTTAGTCTCTCCATCTATGGTGATTGATAATTTTGCTGGGTATAGCAGCTTGGGCTGGCACTTGTGCTCTCTTAAGGAGTGCATGATGTCTGTCCAGGCTCTTCTAGCTTTCATAGTCTCTGTTGAGAAATCAGGTGTGATTCTGATTGTTCTGTGTTTATATGTTAAATTACCTTTTTCCCTTACTGCTTTTAGTATTCTTTCTTTGCTTTGGGCACTTGGTGTTTTGACTATTATGTGTTGGGAGGAATTTCTTTTCTGGTCCAACCTATTTGGAGTTCTGTAGGCTTCTTTTATGCTCATGGTCATCTCATTCTTAAGGGTAGGGAAATTTTCTTCCACATTTTGTAGATATTTGCTGTGCCTCTTAATTGATATTCTTCGCCCTCTTGTACACATACAATCCTTAGGTTTGGTCTTCTCATTGTGTCCAGGATCTCCTGGACATTTTGTGTTAGGAGGTTTTTGGTTTTTGCATCTTCTCTGACTCTTTTGTCTATGTTTTCAATGTTGTCTTCAGCCCCTGAGATTCTCTCTTTCATCTCTTGTAGTCCATTAGAAATGCTTGCATCTGTGACTCCTTATTTCTTTATTAGGTTTTCTACCTCTGTCGTTGTCTCTTTTTGTGGTTTCTTTATTGTGTCCATTTCTGTTTTAATTTCCCTCTTCCATTCCTTCATCTCTTTTGTTCTGTTTTCTTCTAGTTCTTTATGTTCTTTGAGTGTTTTTCTCTTTCTTCTTTAAAAGCTTCTAATTCTTTATGCTTTTCCTCCCGTTCTTGTTTAAGGATCTCTAACATCTTCTTGTAGTAGGATTTCATGCCCAAGTCTTCTATTTCTGGAGTGTTTGCCATTCTTCTGTTTGCTGTGATGGGAGAGCTTGGTTCTGGTGTTGCAAGTTTGTCTTGGTTTCCCTGGGGTAAGTTCTTTCGCTTTCCTCATGCCATATTGTTTTCAGTGATTTTTTTTTTTTTTTTGCCTTTCCTTTGTACCTGGATCTCTGCTGTTCCTGGTGGTGGATTGTCTGAGTGCTTGTTCTGCACTGGGAACAGAGAGCCCAATGACAGGTTCCTGGTTCCACAGATCAAGCATTGCAGGAGAACACTTTCTGTGTGCTCAGCAGAGATCTGTCTTCCCCCTGGCTACTCAGAATGCCTTCTGACCAGGCCTGTATCACATGTCATTTGAACAAAAAGTCAAATTTTAAATAATAGAAATCGGGACATTCATGAAGGAGAAAGAATTCTGGGATGGAGTCAGGAGCAAGAAATTTACCCAGAAAGATGTTACTAGATGGACATATATGAACTGAGATAACTGGCCATACCATAAACAGTAGATAAAAGTAAATGTGTTATTTTAAGTTATGCTCTAGTCAGAGAAGAGACTAGATATGTGGCCAAGGGATTTGTAAACATATTTTTTGTCTGGCTCTTACTTCTGAAATCATGTGTCTTGTGGGAAGAACCTAACTTCTACCAAAGATGCCTAACATGAGACACTATTTGTAAATAGATTTTCTTTAATGTAAATATTGCAGTGAATTAATTCAGTAGACATATTTCTTTTCCCTAGTCTGGTCCCTAATATTCACCCAAAATAAAAGATTATTAAAAACTGCACTGCAATTGTATTCCAGGCCCATCCCATCATACTAGCATATTGTATGTTTTGTTTGTTTTTAACCTAGAATAATAGTTTTTAATGGGAAAAAGAGATTTGGTTACAATTACAGTTCTCTCTCTCTCTCTCTCTCTCTCTCTCTCTCTCTCTCTCTCTCTCTCTCTGTCTCTCTCTCACATACACACACACACACACACACACACACACACACACACATACACACACACACACTTGCATACAAACACACAAACCACAAATGTCCATAATCGATCCACAATTTTTATTTTACCAAATAACAAGGGTAACACTGGGTACAGGAAGAGCTGTTCCAGTCCTTCAGGAGCCAGGATAAAATAGCCTCTCCCTGCAATCCTTTCTGTTATCACTGCTGGAGTCCATCATGTCAGAGTCAAAACGCCCTTTGCCCCCACCACCAGGTCCCATATGAAGCCTCTTGGTACCTCCTTAGTCTGGTAGCCTCCAAGATCGTATCCTCTTCTGCCACATTGATCATCTCCATAATTTCCCTCCTGTATGAGAGTCTCCTGGTTCCCCTCCTGGGCTATGTGGCTTAGGTGCCTGACACTATTTGCACTCATCTCTCCAAGAGAAGTCCATGTTCTCACATGTAAGATTAGGATACTTCCAATCTCCAGCTATATATATTTTATTTCATTCTTATATGTTACAGTGTCTCATCAAGAGATATTCAGAGAAGGAGCTTTATTTTGAAAGTTCAGAGAAATACATTTATGGTTTGCTCCTAGGCTTGCTTAGTTGGAATATTTTATACAGCCCACCTGCACAGATATGACACTGCACACATACTTAAAACCTTCTATATCAAATAGGTCTTGAGAAAATATCTTACACACCAATCCACAGTTAAACCTTACTGAGACATAACTTCCTAGGAATGTCAAATTGACAACAAAGATTAACAGTCACAGAGATCAAAAATAGCTTGGGAAATATATAAAACAGAGTTACCTTTATTAGAAGTATAAGGTACATATGGTGGATCAAGTCTGTAAATTTGTGTAGCACATAAGAAGAGGAGACAGAGATATGATGACTGTCAACTCTGGACTAAATAATCCAGTGACCCAACCACCAAAAACAGTGCCGAAAATAGCAACATCTACATATTTCATGAAAGATATATAAGTGATAGATAGATGGATAGATAAATGGATAGACAGATAGATGACAGAAAGTCAGAAAATTATTTATATATTGGTATAGCTTATCTCTTTTTATAATCCAATTAAATATAAATTCCACAGTATCATATAATTTTCCTTTCAACATTTATCTTCAAAAAATAAAATAATGTGCTAAAAATAATCTACTTATATAAAAGGCAAATAGAAACCTGTTTTAAAATAATGCAGAAGTGATTTATTGATTATATTTTTATCAAAAACTGATACAACTGTATAAATATACTACTAATGAACTAATAGACAAGTCATAGTAAACATAAAATAAAAATTCTACCTGTCTCTATGCTAAACATTCTCATGTTGACCTGTGTTCCAACTTTTACACTGGCAAGATTTTAACAATCCTGAGGCTCCAAACCCTAGCATCTTCATTGTTGAAAAATGAAAGATATATCTGACTCAAGGTTTTCTCAGTACACACACACTCACTCACTCTCTCACACACACACACACACACACACACACACACACACCACACACAAACACACACACACATACACACACAAACACATACACTCTCACACACATGCACGCACAGACATACACACACAGTCACTCATTCCCGGGGGGGTGTTGCCAATCAAATATTACAATTTATTATGCAAAATGGCTACTTGTTCTCTGTCTAAAGATTCTCCAATAATAGAATAGATATTACTATTTAAAGAAACCAGAGAAGTAACATATATACAAGGGCACATAAAATGGAAAGAATTTCAGGAAATTCACTGAGATGAATAATAGCATAGACTTTTTCCCCTCAGTTAAAGTTTATTCATCAAATAGTGAAGAATGGAGTTCTTAATCCACCTTCCTCAACATTTTTTTCAAGTATTATAAAACCCTTTTCAAAAACTGACTAAATATTATGTTCACAAATACACAAGAGGATCCAATTCAAACTTTCACTCTTCTTGGATTAATGTTCAAAAGATCCTCATTTGGACTCTATTATCCACTATTCTTTCTAATGTTAACTTGTGCATGAGAATGAATTATATATATATATATATATATATATATATATATATATTCTTGTCCAGGTAATAATGAAAGAAAAAGATATAAAGAGATAATTTTGCATAGTTCAATAGTACTTTTTAGAGATGATAAAAAGTAAAAAAAAAAAAGTGAAAGCTGTGAAGAGCTTCAGTAAATTCATATGATGTTAGCAATGGGAAGAGGCTACAATGTCAATATTATTTTGAATAGGTTATTTATCAGTGCTGAAAATCAGAAAGCACATTATTGTTGGCTTTATACATTAATTAACATTGTATCTTTATAATGATAAGTACCCTTTGTATTTCACACTTTGTGTCACTACTATGATGAGTTTTAAGGGTCCATATACTACACATAATATGGCACATCAACATATTTAAGTATGTTAATACAATGTGAGGTTTTTATACTTGTCCCTTAATCAGATAAACAGTTCCATAAAGTGATTCCAAAATCCAGGACCAAGAAAACTTTAATGTCTGGTATTTACTTATGAAAAAGTAAACATATATAATTCCTTGAAGAAATATAAAACCATGGCACAGTATAAGGATATCTGCTTTAAATTAATCCACATAAGCCTAAATAATATAGTCTTTATTCATATTTATTGACAAAACAAAACAAAATTGAACAAATTACTTGATGAAAATTAATAGGAAATGGACATAAATATAGTGTTCCTCATGTGGAGAAAGAAATTAGGGAAAACGTACCCTTCACAATCATTACAAAACCTATGAAATACCTTGGTGTGACTCTAACTAAGCAAGTGAAGGACCTATATGACAAGAACTTCAAACCTCTAAAGAAAGAAATTGAGGAGGATCTCAGAAAATGGAAAGATCTCCCATGCTCATGGATTGGAAAAATCAACATCTTAAAAATGGCCATCCTACCAAAAGCAATCTACAGATTAAATGCAATCCCCATCAAAATTCCAACCCAGTTCTTCATGGAATTGGAAAGATCAATGTGCAATTTCATATGGAATAACAAAAGACCTAGAATAGCAAAATCCATCCTCAACAACAAAAAACATCTGCGGGAATCACTATCCCTGACCTCAAGCTATATTACAAGGCAATTGTGCTGAAAACTGCATGGTACTGGTACAGAAATAGGCATGTGGATCAATGGAATAGAATAGAAGATCCAGAAATGAGCCCTCATGTATATGCTCACCTGATTTTTGACAAAGGAGCAGTAAACATTCAATGGAAAGAGGACAGCCTATTCAACAAATGGTGCTGGTCCAACTGGCACTCAGCATGCAAAAGAATGAAAATAGACCCGTTCTTATCTCCTTGTACAAAGCTCAAGTATAAGTGGATCAAAAATCTCCACATTAAACCAGATACACTGAAACTATGAGATGAGAAAGTAGGGAAAACCTTAGAACACATAGGTACAGGAGAATATTTCCTGAACAAAACACCAATGGCTCAAGCTCTAAGGTCAAAGATTAACAAATGGGACTTAATGAGATTGTGAAGTTTCTGTAAGGCTAAAGACATCGTCAAGAAAACAAAAGGGCAACCAACAGAATGGGAAAAGATCTTTACCAACACCACATCAGATAGAGGCCTAATATCCAAGGTGTACAAGGAACTCAAAAAGCTAGACACCAGAGAATCAAATAACCCTATTAAAAAATGGGGTACAGAGCTAAACAAAACGTTTTCAGTTGAAGAACACCGAATGGCCGAGAAACATCTGAGGAAGTGCTCGACATCCTTAGCCATCAGGGAAATGCAAATCAAAACAACCCTGAGATTCCACCTCACACCAGTCAGATTGGCCAAGATCCAAAACTCAGATGACAGCAAATGCTGGCGAGGCTGTGGAGAAAGAGGAACGCTTCTCCACTGTTTGTGGGGTTGCAAGCTAATACAACTGCTCTGGAAATCTATCTGGCGATACCTCAGAAAATTGGATATAGTACTACCTGAAGACCCAGCTATTCCACTTCTGGGCATATACCCCAGAGACACTTTAATACACAACAAAGATATATGCACCACAATGTTCATAGTGGCTCTATTTATAATAGGCAGAAGCTGGAAGGAACCCAGATGTCCTTCAGGAGATGAATGGATACAAAAATCGTGGTACATGTACTCAATGGAATACTACTCAGCCACCAGAAACAATCACTTAACAAAATTCTTAAGAAAAGGGCTGCATCTAGAGAATATCATCCTGAGTGAGATAACCCAGTCACAAAAGAACAGACATAATATGCAGTCACTGATAATGGGATGCTAACCCCAAAGGCTTGCACTCCCCCAGAAACAACTCACAGACTGTATGAAGTCCAAGAAATAAAGAAAACAAAAAAATATACATATATTTACAAAAAAAGAATACTTTGACTATTTCCATGTTGCGTTTTGTTTTGCATGTAATCTACGCTTATTGTAACTATTAGGTTTTCAATACATACTGTCAAGCCCTTGAAAAAAATCAAGTACTGACTAAAAAAATATATTCACATGATTTTATGTAAAAATTATTTCAATGTCTGAAAAAACAGTACTGACAAAAATGTATAATTTTAAGCAAAAAAATGTTTAAAATCTGTACATTTATCTTTGTTTTGTAAAATAAAGTCATTTAGAAAAATATAGTGTTCCTGTGCAACTGTGTAAAGAAAACAAATGTTATCAAATCTGAGTGAAAATTATTAGACTTTTTAATATTTACCCATGAAATGTGGAAATTATTGCATGAGATGAATCTAACACAGGAATGAGTATAAAGCTGCACATATGGCCCATGAGTGACTTAAATGTTTTTTTTTTTCAGTAAGAGTATCCAATATCATTTCCATACATGCTAGACTTCTGAGAATCTCACCCACTTCAGGTAGAGTTGATAACTTATTTGTGCAAATCATGCACTATCAATAAATAATCTATTTTGCTGTGTTATATACTTCTATCAGTATTCACATCCATTGTGTCTCTATGATTTATGAAGATTTTACTATAAATTTTCTAGTAGAAAATATATAATAATAAAAATATGGAAAATATATTCATGAAAACTGTATTATCATATATTATCTCAGATTTGCAATAAAACTTTGAAGCTCAGAGAAGTTAAATAAGCAATCAATCTATACACGTTGGCATATTATATAAGTAGGAGAGCTGTAATGTTATATGTATTTTAACAGACTCTTTTCAATCCTTAAAATAATCACTGAATGATAATTCAAATAAATTATTCTTAAGAAAAGACATTTTAGGTATCACACGGATATCTTCTAGTCCATGGAACTCTTGATAGAATAAATTTTGAATTTGACATCAAGGCTCCATGGGAGTAAAACAGCCCCATATATTCTATGCCTTCCACACTATTCACAGATCAGTAAAAATGCAGAGATTTTTCTATACCTTACAGAATGTAAAAAAAAAAAAAAAAGAAATACCGGAAAAAATTCATAAAACCTTAGTGCATCTTATTTTTCATTGTTTTCATGTATTCCAGTTTCCATGGCCATTCCTGCCAGGAGATAACATATACAGTGTGTTCTAGAATCTCCATGGCAGTAGCAGACATTGTAGGTATTATACTTACCTCATAAATTATCTTATCTAGAATGGTACAGAGATCTTGCCTTTCAGTGCTGATTTAATTCCAACTTCAGTGAACTTGGGCAAAACATAA
Organism: Micromys minutus; assembly: GCF_963924665.1. Lineage (NCBI taxonomy): Eukaryota > Metazoa > Chordata > Mammalia > Rodentia > Muridae > Micromys > Micromys minutus. Next base: position 99,036,966 of record NC_137970.1, on the reverse strand, counting down.
ACCATTCTAGGCTCCACTTTGATAATAATAAAACAAGGATAATCAGCAACACATTGTTACTATAAAACACTGCAGACAAAGGTGTTTTGTAGTGATAAACACATCATGGTCTGTAAGTTAAATTTTGTTTCTGTAGTTGTTTGCATAAGTTTGGTCCACAAAGACTCCTGTGTTTGAATGTTTGGCCCATAAAGAGAGATGCTATTTGGAAATGTGGCCTTGTTGGAGCAAGTGTGGCATTGTTGGAGGAAACGGGTCACTGGGAAAGCAGGCATTGAAGTTTTATATGCTCATGCTATTACATTTTTACTCATAGTCTCTTTATGCTTATTGTGGATAAATATGTAGAACTCTCAACTGCACCTCCAGCACCATGTTTATCTACATGTCCCCATGTTTTCTGCTATGACAATAATAGGCTAAACCTCTGAAACTATAAGCCAGGCCCAATTTAAATGTTTTCATTTAAAAGTTGTTAGGGTCATGTTGTCCTGTCACAGCAATACAAACCCTATCTAAAATAGTTTCTAAACAAATGTCTGTTAATTCATGTATTTTCAGTATCAATATTTGATTTTAAAATGAACACTTGTTGGATCATATATACTCACTATAATGGGTTCATCTCCCAAATATCTTATCTTATCTCCAATAATAATATATGCTTCTGTACTAGTGCCTCACAAAATAAATAAAATTTTCTTCTGGAAAAACATTTGTAACTGTCATCTATTTATTATTATTCCAGTTTGATTTTGCTCAAGTAGACATTATATATTGCTTTATTTTAAAACCCCTCTGCTGGGTTTGGGTGCATTTTTGTCAAGATTCATTGGAATTTACTTTGCTTTCAATCTTATAAAATGTTTATTGTTGCAAATAGAAATGTCCAATACAGTATATTTTGTATACTTCATATTTAGATCTGTCATACCCCATCTCTGTTTATGTTTCAATTCATCTTTTGATGAAAGTCTGTTGCTGGGTATTATTATATTTTCCACAGGTAAATCGAGTAGAAAAAAAAATTGAGGCATGCAGGTGTCTGCTCTTGCTTTTTTATTGTTCTGATATATTTGACTTAAATTCTACTTGTCATATGACTCTTATTCTTGGATCCTTTACTATGTTTAAATATTAGATATTGAAATCAATGTCCTTGTTTCAGGTTCATTTGTGTTACCTAGACATTGCAAGCTGATGTTTAGTCAGTAAAAAGTTTAATGGTCTTTGAATTCCAAAAAAAGTGTTTTGAATATTGAATCTCAAGGTTACTACCATAGGTAGATAATGGAAATTATTTCAATACCACTAATCTTTCATAATATTACTTAACTCAAGTGAAATGTCGTGATTTCATTGTTAAAAAAACTATAATCTTAATTACTTTGATCAAAATTTATTTTCAACCCCCATAACACTTGACAAAATTATAAGCTCAAATAGATGTCTAAACTCTATGTGGTTTTTATCTGATTTCAATACCTATTTAAATTGTGACTTATATTAATCTTATTTTTATGTTTTATCATATTTATTGGATATTATTTGTATTTATATTTCAAATATTATCTCCATTCCCCTTCTCCTATCCCCTATCACTATCCAATTCTCGCTCCCATTGCTTCCATGAAGGTGCTCCCTCTCCCAATCACAATCTCCCAATTCAGGACTTTGGTGTTCCTCAACACTGAGAAAATGAGCCTTTACTGTATCAAAGGCCTTTCTTCACATTCATGCCAGAGAATGCTATCCCCTGTTACATAACCAAATGGAACAAGGAGTCTCTCTATATGTACTCATTGGTTGGCAATTTAATCCCTGGGAACTCTAGAGTGATTAGTTGGTTGATAATGTTCTTCACATGAGGTTGCAAACCCTTTCAGCTCTTTCAGACCTCCGTAAATTGGGGTCCCTGTACTCAGACTGACAGTTAGATGCAAGCATCTTTATCTGTATCAGTATGGATTGGGCATATCCTCTGAGAAGGCATGTGTATGAGGCTCCTGCCAGTAAGCACTTCTTGCCATCAGCAATAGGAACTGGGTTTGGTGGATACATATGGGATGGATCCCCAGGTGAGGCAGTCTCTGGATGATCCTTTCTTTGGTCCCTGCTGCTTCTTTGTCCCTGTATTTTTCTCCTGGGATTATTTAATTCTTCCTTCTAGGAAGGACTAAGGCATCTACATTCTGGCCTTTCTTCTTTTGAGTTTAATAAGGTCTGTAATTGTTATTGGGAATTCCTAGCATTTGGGCTAGTATCTGCTTATGAGTTAGTACATACCATGCATGTTCTTTTATGACTAGGTTACCTCACCCAGGATGATATTTATTAGTTCCATCCATTTGCATAAAAATTCATGAAGTCAGAGGTCAAGAGACACAGGCCTGGAGAGAAGGTGTTCTGGCTAGCCAGGGTGCACAGAGATCACTGCAGAGAGATATCTGCCAAGCACGTGGAAAGCATGCCCTCCCCATTACAGCTTGGTTCAGGGAACCAGTAACCTGGCATCAGGATACATCCATGTGGAGGACATTGAGTGCAGAATGGGCACTCAGATCATCTGCCACCAGGAACAGCAGAGATCCAGGGACACAGGCCAAGTACAAGGGAGAAGCAAGAACCAATCACTGACAACAAGACAACCTATAATCACAGAAAACAAGATGGCAAGAGGAAAGCTAAAGAGCATACCCCAGAAAAACCAAGACAACCTGGCAACACCAGAACCCAGCTCTCCCATCACAGCAAACAGCAGAATGCCAAACACTCCAGAAAAAGAAGACTCAGAACCAACTCACAGACTGTGTGAATTCCAAGAAAAAAAAATTATACTCAATTCGTACACATCAAGAATACTTTGAATAATTCTGGGTTAGATCCTGTTTTACATGTACTATTTGCTCATTGTAACTAGTAAGACCTTAATGCAGAATATCAAACCTTAAAAAAAAAAAAAAAAAAAAAAAAAAGCCAAGCACTGACAAAAATGTATTTGTATACATTAATGCAAAAATGCTTTAAAAAAAAGAATACTCAGACCTGAAATCATACCTCAAGATGATGATAAAGATCCTTAAACAAGAACAGGAGGAAAAGCAAAAAGAATTAGAAGCTTTTAAAAAGGAAACAAGAAAAACTGGTGAGTAGGGGATCTGGGCAGCTAGGGGGCAGAGATATCTCTATTGAGTGCACACAGAAAGCACGCCCCTGCCCTGCCTGATCCAGGGACCAAGAACACATCATTGGGACCTCTGTTCCCACAGGCGGCTTTGGGGCGCAGAACAGGGCTTGGACCATCTGCCACCTGGAACAGTGGTGATCCAGGGAGACAAACCAGATACAAGGGAAAGGCAAGAACATATCACTGCCAACAAGATGACAAGAGGAAAGCGAAAGAGTAATTCCCAAGGAAACCAAGACAACCTGAAAACACCAGTACCCAGCTCTCCCATAACAGCAAACATTGGAATGCCAAACATTCCAGAAAAAGAAGACGCAGACATAAAATCATACCTCAAGACACTGATAGAGATCCTTAATCAAAAAGGGAGGAAAAGCAAAAAGAATCAGAAGCTTTTAAAGAAGAAACAAGAAAAAACACTCAACGAACTCAAAGAACTAGAAGAAAACAGAACCAAAGAGATGGAGGAATGGAAGAAGGAATTTAAAACAGAAATTGACACAATAAAGAAAACAGTAAAAGAGATAAACCTAGAGGTAGAACACCTAAAAAAGAAATCAGGAGTCACAGTAGTAAGTATTTCCAATAGACTACAAGAGATAGAAGATAGAATCTCGGGGGCAGAAGACAACATTGTAAACATAGACAAAACAGCCAGAGAAGATGCAAAAAACAAAAAGCTCCTAACCCAAAATGTCCAGGAGATCCAGGACATAACGAGAAGACCAAACCTAAGGATAATAGGAATAGAAGAGGTAGAAAAATATCAACTAAGAGGCACAGTAAATATCTTCAACAAAATCATAGAAGAAAACTTCCCTACCCTTAAGAATGAGATGACCACGAGCAAAAAAGAAGCCTTCAGAACTCCAAATACATTGGACTAGAAAAGAAATTCCTCCCGACACATAATAGTCAAAACACCAATTGAAAAAAGCAAAGAAAGAATACAAAAGGTAGTAAAGGAAAAAGGTCAGGTTACATATAAAGGCAGACCAAAAAGAATCACACCCAATTTCTCAACAGAGACTATGAAAGCTAGAAGAAGGTGGACAGGCATCATGCACTCCTTAAGAGAACACAAGTGCCAGACCAAGCTGCTATACCCAGCAAAACTCTCAATCACTATAGATGGAGAGATGAAGATATTTCAAGACAAATTTAAATTTACACAATATCTGACCACAAACCCACCACTACAATGAATTATAGGTGGAAAACCCAATACAATGAGGGGAACTACATCCTAGTAAAAACAAGAAAACACCTAAGCAAGAAAACCAAAAGAAGAAAAAGACACAGACACCACTCAACCTACAAAAGCAATAATTGCAGGAAAGAGAAACCAGTATTCTTTGATATCTATTAACATAAAGGGACTCAACTCCCCAAGAAAGAGACATAGGCTATTAGACAGTATACATAAACAAAATCCAGCATTTTCCTGCATATATGAAACTCATCTCAGAGTCAAAGACAGACACTATCTCAGAGTAAAATATTAGGAAAAAAAACTTCCAAGCAAACAGCCCCAAGAAGCAAGCAGAAGTAGATATTCTAATATCGAATAAATTAAATTTCTAACCAAAAGTTATTAAAAAAGATAAAGGACTCTTTTTACTTATTAACAGGGAAATCTGTTAGGAGAAACTCTCAATCCATAACATATATGCTCCAAATAAAAAAGCACCCACATTCATAAAAGAAACCCTACTAAAGCTAAAAAAATACATATCTCTAAACACAATAATAGTGGAAGACTTTAATACCCCACTCTCACCAATGGACAGATCAGGGAAACAGAAACTGAACAAGGACACTGTAAAACTAACCAAGACTATGAACCAACTGGAATTAATAGATATCTACAGAATATATCATCCTAAAATAAAAGAATAAACCTTCTCAGAAACCCATGGCACCTTCTCAGAAAGTGACCACATAATAAGACACAGAAAGAGCCTCAATCGATATAAGAAGATTGAAATACTCCCATGCATCCTCTCACATCTCCATGGTCTACTGCTGGTCTTTAAGAACAACAAAGACAACAAAAATTCCACATACACATGGAAACTAAACAACGCTCTGTTAAACAATAGAAGGGTCAAAGAAGAAATAAGAAAGAAATTAAGAATTTTCTAAAATTCAATGAAAACGAAAACACAACATACCCAAACCTATGGGATGCAATGAAAGCAGTACTGAGAGGAAAACCCATAGCCCTACGTGTTTCCAAAAAGAAACTGAAGGAGCATAAATCAACAACTTGAGAGCACAGCTAAAAGCTCTAGAACAAAAGGAAGCAGATGCATCCAAGAAGAGTAGACGGCAAGAAATAATCAAAATCATTGCAGAAATAGACCAAATAGAAACAAAAAGAACCATCGAAAGAATCATCAAAACCAAGAGCTGGTTCTTTGAGAAAATCAACAAGATTGATAAACCCCTAGCCAGACTAACTAGATGGCAAAGAGAGAGTATACAAATTAACAAAATCAGAAAGGAAATTGGAGACATATCTACTGAAACTGAAGAAATTTAAGAAATCATCATATCCTACTACAAAAACCTATACTCCACAAAGTCGGAAAATCTGGAAGAAATGGATGAATTCCTAGACAGTTACAAGATCCTAAAGTTAAACCAGGAACAAGTAAACCATCTGAATTATCCCATTATACCTAAAGTAATAGAAGAAGTCCTCAAAAGCCTAACAACCAAAAAAAAAAAAAAAAAAAAAAAAAAAAAAAAAAAAAACCCAGGTCCAGATGGGTTCAGTGCAGAATTTTATCAGACATTTATTGCAGACATAACGCCAATACTCTCCAAACTATTCCACAAGATAGAATCAGATGGAATACTATCTAACTCATTTTTTTAGGCTACAATAACCCTCGTTCCTAAACCACACCAAGACACTACAAGGAAAGAGAACTTCAGACCAATCTCACTTATTAACATTGATGCAAAAATACTGAACAAAATCCTTGCAAACAGAATCCAGCAACACATCACAATGATCATTCATCATGACCAAGTAGGCTTCATCCCTGGGATGCAGGGATGGTTTAATATAAGGAAATCCATCAATGTAATCCACTATATAAACAAACTCAAAGAACAAAATCACATGGTCATCTCACTAGATGCTGAGAAACATTTGACAAAATTCAACACCCTTTCATGTTAAAAGTCCTGAAAAGAACAGCAATTCAAGGTCCATACATATATATAATAGCAATATACAGCAAACCAACAGCCAACATCAAACATAAAGTGGGAAAATTGAAGCAATCCCACTGAAATCAGGGACTCCACAAGGCTGCCCACTCTCCTCCTACCTATTCAACATATTACTTGAAATTCTGGCTGGAACAATTACATAGCAAAATTAAATCAAAGGGATACAAATTGTATAGGATGACGTAAAAACTTCACTATTTGCAGATGAGATGATAGTGTACTTAAGAGACCTCACATATTTCACCAGAAAATTCCTACAGCTGAAAAATAATTTAGCAAAATTGCTTGATATAAAATAACTCACACAAATAAGTAGCCTTCCACTACAAAAGGACTACTCTATGGACAAAACAATTTGAGAAAATATACCAATCAAAATAGTTAGAAAATTACAATATACCATGGTGTGACTCTAACTATGTAAGTGAAGGACCTGTATGACAAGAACTTCAAACCTCTAAAGAAGGGAATTGAGGGAAATCTCAGAAAATGGAAAAATCTCTCATGCTCATGGATTGGAAGGATCAACATTTTAAAAATGACCATCTTACCAAAAGCAATCTACAGATTCAATGCAATCCCCATCAAAATTCCAACCCAATTCTTCATTGATTTGGAAAGATCAATGTGTAATTTCATCTGAATAACAAAGAACGATAATAGTGAAATCCATCCTCAACAACAAGAAAACATCTGAGGGAATCACTATTCATCACCTCAAGCTATATTACAAGGCAATTGTGCTAAATACTGCATAGTACTGGTACAGAAATTGGAACGTGGATAAATGGAATAGAATAGAAGATCCAGAAATAAGCCCTCACATATATGGTGACAGGATTTTTGATAAAGGTGCTGTGAACATACAGTGGAAAAACGACAGCCTATTCAACAATCAGTGTTGGTCCAACTGGCATATAGTATACAGAAGAATGAAATTAGAACCTTTCTTATCTCCTTGTACAAAGCTCAACTGCAAGTGGACCAAAGTTCTCCACATTAAATTAGGTACACTGAATTTAGTAGATGAAAAGTAGGGAAAACCTTAGAACAAATAGGAACAGGAGAAAATTTCCTGAACAGAACACCAATGGCACCTGCTCTAAGGTCAAAGATTAACAAATGAGATTTAATGAAATTGCAAAGTTTCTGTAAGGCTGAGGACACTGTCAAGAAAATAAAATGGCAGCCAATAGAGTTGAAGAAACTCTTTACCAACACCATATAAGATAGAGACGTAATATTCAAGATATAAAATGAACACAAGAAGCTAGACACCAGAGAATCAAACAAACTAATTAAAAAATGTGGTATAGAGCTAAACAAACATTCTTAACTGAGGAATATTGAATGGCTGAGAAGCATCTAAGGATGTGCTTGACATCCTTAGTCATCAGGGAAATGCAAATCAAAACAACCCTGAGATTTCACCTCATACCAGTCAGATTGGCCAAGATCAAAAATTCAAATGACAGCAGATGCTGGTTAGGATATTGAGAAAGCAGAACACTTCTCCACGGCGATTGGAGTTGTAAACGGGTACAACTACTCTGGAACTCTGGTGATCCCTCAGAAAATTTTCATAGTACTACCTGAAGACCCAGTTATTCCTCTTCTGGGGATATACTCCAACATACAACAAAGACACATGCACCACAATGGTCCTTGCAGCTTTACTTATAATAGCCAAAAGCTGGAAAGAACCCAGATGTCTTTCAGTAGATGAATGGATACAAAAATGGTGGTACATTTACACAATGGAGTACTACTCAGCTATCAGAAAAAATGACTTCATGAAATTCGAAATTACACAGCTATTAGAAAAAAAATGACCTTCTAAAATATTTAAGAAAATGGATGCATCTAGAGAATATCATCCTGAGCAAGATAACGCAGTTACAATTGAACAGACATAATATGCTGTCACTAATAATTGGATACTAACTCCAGAAAGCTCTGAACACCCCAGAAACAACTCACAGACTGTGTGAAGTTCAAAAAAAACAAAAGAAGAAAAGAAAAGAAAAGAAAAGAAAAGAAAAACACATTATGTTTACTCCTCATACACCAAGAACACCTAGACTAATTCCAGGTTATGTCCTGTTTTACATGTACTTTATTCTCATTGCAACTAGTAAACTCTTGATGCATACTATCAAACCTTATGTAAAAAAAGCCAAGCAATGACAAATATGTATTTGTATAGTTTTATGCAAAAATGATTAAAATTTGTACATTCATCTTTGTTTTTTTAATATAAAGTGCTTCAATTAAAAATTGATGAAGTCACTGTTTTTAATAGCAGTGTAGTATTCCATTGTGTAAAGGAACCACCTTTTCTGTAACTATTCCTCCGTTAAAGGAGATATGTTTTTTCCCCAGTTTGTGGCTATTATAATTAAGGCTATTATGATCATGGTGGACCATATGTCCTTATTAACTGCTGAGCATCTATTGAGTACATGTGCAGGAGTAGTATATCTGTGTCCACTGGTAATATTATGTCCAATTTTCTGAAAAACTACCAAACTTATTTTCAGAGTTGTTGTGCCAGCTTGCAATCCCCCCAACAATAGTAAAAGCAAAATACAGTAAATTAGTAACCACCATCAAACAAAATGGTGAAAAAATTGATTCAATTACACTAAAATCAGGGACTAGACAATGCTGTCCACCCTCCCCCTACCTATTCAATATAGTACTGAAAGTCCTAGCCAGAGCAAAGAGACAGCAACATAATTTCAAAGGGGTACAGATTGGAAAGGAGGAAATCAAAATTTCACTCTTTGCAGATGATATGATAATATATTTAAGATATGATTTGAAGGAAACTAAATTGTATTGCTGGTATAATCTCAGTAAAAGTTTATGAACTTTATAAGTTGAACTGTAATACAATATTGATTAAAGAAATATTAGGGTTACAAAAGAAACAGAGATAGAGATAAAGACAAGTCAGAAATATAAATCTGGGAAAACTGGATATAACAGAAACATGCCCAGTGAGGAATATATGTGGCAAATATATATATATATTGAGAGAGAGAGAGAGAGATATAGATATAGATAGATAGATAGATAGATATAGATAGATAGATAGAAAGATAGATAGATGTGTGTGTGTGTCTGTGTGTGTGTGAAAACATTCCAACATTCCAAGCATAATAACATATCAAGATGAACTCTGTCTGAATTCTGAAAATTTATATTCCAAAAGAAATGGCACTCACATTTGTAAAAGAAATATTATTAAAGCTCAAATTACTGGCAGTTCTTGGAACAGATGGGAGCACCGCAAGGTACTATCTGGAAAAGGGTCCTTTCTGGCCCACAAAGAGGGCTGGGTCTCTGTCATCATTACATGATAATATATTTAAGTGTCCCAAATAATTCCACCAAAGAACTCCTGCAGCTGATAACCAACTTCAGCTAAGGGAATGAATATATAATTAACTCAAACAAATCAGGCGCCTTCTCAAAGATTAAAGAAAGAAATTAGAGAAATGGCACCCTTCAAAATAGTCCCAAATAAAATGAAATACCTTGGTGTGACTCTAACAAAACAAATGAAATATCTTTATGACAAAAACCTTCAAGTCACTGAAAAAAAGAATTTTAAGAAGGTCTTAGAAGATGGAAATATTACCCATGATCAAGTATTGACAGGATTCATACAGTAAAAATGGACATCTTGCGAAAAGCAGTCTACATATTCAATGGACTCTCTATCAAAATTCCAACTCAATTCTTTATAGAGTTAGAAACAGCAATTTGCAAATCATTTGGAATAACAAAAATCCCTGAATAGTGAAAACTATCCTCAACAATAAAAGAACTTATAGGGGAATCACCAAAGCTGACCTCAAGCTGTATTGCAAACAAATCCTGATAAAACAACTTGGTATTTGTACAGAGATCGTCAGGTAGATCAATGTAACAGAATTGAAGACCCAGAAATGAAACCTCATATCTATGGTCACTTGATCTTTTACAAAGGCACTAATAACAGTCACTGAAAAAAGACAGCATCTTTACCAAATGGCACTGGATCAACTGGCAGTCAGCTTATAGAAGATGGAAAATTGATCCATTTTTATCTTCTTGTACAAAGCTCAATTCCAAGTGGAGCAAAACCTCTACATAAAACCAGGTACACTGAAACTAACAGAACAGAAATTGAAGAAGAGCTTAGAACATAGTACAGGTCAAATTTTCCTGAACAGGACACCAATTTCTTATGATCTAAGGTCAAGAATAAACAAATGGGACCTCATAAAATTTCAAAGCTTATGGAAGACAAAGAATATTCTCAATAGGACAAAGGTAACCATCAGAAAGCGAAAAGATTTTTACCAATCCTACATTCAATAGAGGGATAATGTCCAATATACACAAAGAACTCAAGGAGTTATACTCAAAAGAATTAAATAATTTTCTTTAAAAATAGAGTTAAAAGTCTAACCAAAAAAATTCCCAACTGAGGAATACTCAATGGCTGAGAAGCACCTAAAAAAATTTTCAACATCGGTAGTCATCATGAAAATGCTAAACAAAACAACCCTGAGATTATATCTCACAGCTGTCAGAATGGCTAAGATTAAAAACTCAGGCAACAGCGAATGCTGTTGAGAATGTAGAGAAAGAGAAACATATTAATTCTCATTCTGGAAAAGTAAAACATCTTGCTGAGGACTGTGGTAATTCTCCACATCTCTCTCATTCTCTCTTGTCTCTGTCTCCCTACCTCCCACTCTCCCTCCCTCCCTCCCTCCCTGCCATATGTCTATTGTCTAATTTCCTCTGTGCTTTCATTGACTGGGCCCACTGGCCCTACTGCCTGTGGTTACCCTCACTCATATACTTGATTCATATCATATTTGAAAGGAGTCACAGATATTTATTTGTCTATAATCATTCTATATTTCTCCCAAATGTATTGAGTCAAGGCATAATTTTTCACTTGATATCAACAAAGAAATCATTAGCTTCTTATTCCCTTATTTTTTATATTTTCACAACTATAAATGGATTTAGCAAAACTTCACAAAACAAAAAGATAAGTCTATTTCCTCCACTATATATTGTTGTACAAAAGTAGTGAAATATTGATACAAACCATAAATACCCACAAGATAAAGTACAACTAGACATATATGTGACTATAAGTTGTTGTATAAATTATCATATTAAAATTAATGTTTGAAAGTAACTTTTAAGAATAAAAAATATCTAAAGAAAACAGGCTGATTATACTAGAATGAAAGATAGATGAACTTGTAAATGTCATACCACAAAAAATTAACTACCAAAATATTCTAAAAATTAAATTTCTTAAGTCATCTCTATTACAGAAATGAAATAATTTTACATTCTCTTTCAGTAAGAAGTACTATTAAAATCAATTTGAAAGATATTACAGGAACAATAACTTAATCATATTTTAAGTACTTTCTGTAAATATTGGAGAAAGAGACATAACTGTGTTTAAAATTTGATTGTTTCTATAACTAAAAGAAAAATGAGAAAAGATTAAATATAATATCAAAATGTAGTAATTATCAGGTTAAAAATATAAAAATAGCCAATTTATTTACTGTTACATCCGCAAAATATCAGTTAAAAGCATAAATTCACATTGATGTCAAACTCTATATGATACTAATAACGAAATCAATATTAAAGTGGGGGATTTCTATATGAAATAATAGTATTTAATTAACCAATATTCTGTAAGTTTCTAAATACTTTAAAAGAAAGACTAAATGTACAGCTGTGCTTTTCCATATTTGGAGAGAATTTTGAATATAAAATAATACATTGCATATAATTATATAGTTGACAACTGATACTTATAAAACAAAAGAGCAGGTTCAACTCTCTGAACAAATATAACACAATCAAACATATGGCCCCTCAAGAACTTCACAAGTATATTAGCATCAGTCTTACCCTATAAACAAAGAGTAGTCAAAACAATACTATAAGCTGAGATATGAAACAAAAAATTGGAAAGTTTAACATTAGATTTGTGATGATATCTTAGATACAGCAAACCCCCAAAATATAACAGAAATCATATTTTAACTTTCATTAAGGTTTTTCTGTGAATATTAAGATATTTTATTTCCAATTTTTTAGTAAAGAATTATAAAGATTCAGTGTAAACTTAAATAATATAATAGTATAGTCAATACTAAGAAATTATTATTCATTGACTTAACTAGATATGATTTGAGGGAAAATAAATTGTACTGCTGGTATAATCTCAGTAAAAGTTTATGAACTTTATAAGTTGAACTGTAATACAATATTGATTAAAGAAATATTAGGGTTACAAAAGAAACAGAGATAGAGATAAAGACAAGTAAAAAATATAAATCTGGGAAAACTGGATATAACAGAAACATGGCCAGTGAGGAATATATGTGGCAAATATATATATATATATATATATATATATATATATATATATATATATATATATATTGAGAGAGAGAGAGAGAGAGAGAGATAGATTGATAGATATAGATAGATAGAAAGGTAGATAGATGTGTGTGTGTGTGTGTGTGTGTGTGTGTGTGTGTGTGTGTGAAAACATTCCAACATTCCAAGCATAATAACATATCAAGATGAACTCTGTCTGAATTCTGAAAATTTATATTCCAAAAGAAATGGCACTCACATTTGTAAAAGAAATATTATTAAAGCTCAAATTACTGGCAGTTCTTGGAACAGATGGGAGCACCGCAAGGTACTATCTGGAAAAGGGTCCTTTCTGGCCCACAAAGAGGGCTGGGTCTCTATCATCATTACCACCCCACATCTGATAGGGGTCTAATATCCAATATATACAAAGAACTCAAAACGTTAGATTCCAGAGAAACAATCTTCTTTTAAAAATAGGGTACAGAGCTAAACAAAAAACTCTCAATTGAGGAATGTCGAAGGCTGAGAAGCATCTAAGGAAGTGCTCAACATCCCTAGTCACCAGGAAAGTGCAAATCAAAACAACCCTGAGATTCTACTTCATATCAGTCAGAATGGCTAAGACCAAAAACACAGATGACAGCAGATGCTGGCAAGGATGCAGATAAAGAGGAACCTCCTCCAGTGTTTGTGGGGTTGTAAGCTGGTACAACCACACTGGGCATCTGTCTGTCGGTTCCTCAGAAAATTGGACATAGCACTACCTGAAGACCTAGTTATTCCACTTCTGGGTATGTACTCCAGAGAAGCTCCAATATGCAATAAAGACACATGCACCACCATGATTATAGCAGGCCTATTTATAATAGCCAGAATCTGGAAATAATCCAGAAGTCCCTCAGTAAATGAATGGATTCAAAACTTGTGGTATATTTACACAATGGACTATTACTCAGCTATTAGAACCAATGACTTTATGAAATTCTTAAGAAAATGAATGCATCTAGAGAATATAATCCCGAGTGAGGTAATTAGTCACAAAAGAAACGACATAATTTGTAGTCACTGATAATTGAATACTAGCCTCAGAGAGCTCTAAATACCCCAGGAACAACTCACAATACATATGAAGTTCAAAAAACAAACAAAAAACAAAACAAAACAAAACAAAGGCCACAAAGTGAAAGCCCCAGTTCTCCTTAGGAAAAAAAAATATTGTGTAGAACTCTCTCAGAGTGTGGTACACCTAGACCTTAAATGATTAATAATTTACAAGCTAATATAGCCTTGTGGCATTTTTTGGTATTCAAACATCATTATGTTTAATCTATATACACCAAGGAAACTTTGACTGTTTCCCTGTTATGTTCTTTACTACATGTAGGCTCATTGTAACCAATAAGACTTCAATGCATATTATCAAAGCTCTAAAAGAATCAAGTACTGACAAAACATATTCATATAGTTTTATGCCAATATGCTTTAAAAATCAGTACATGTATCTCTCTTGTTAAAATAAAGTTGTAAGAAAAAGGAAGAACTTAGGATCTGCCTGTGGATGCCTGAGCTCCCAGAGCAGATGCATAGGCATTTTCCACCTGGGCCAAGAGTGAGCTGGATACAAAGGCTGGCAAGCTGTCTCATGAGGGAAGCCTGGGAGTTGTCAGAGAACAGGGAGTATGGTGCTCTCTAAAAAAAGGTCCTTTTTGGCCAAGAGATAGCCACATCTCCACCATTAGGACTCAGGAACTGTAGGCAGAGGGCAGAGCTCCCAGAACAGCTTTACAAGAGCTCTCTCATCTGAACTGATAAAGACAAAAGAGTCACTGGCATCAGAACTCACTGCCTGCCCACAAAGAGCTAAACATCCAGGACCAATCTTACTTGTGAGCCCACAGGACTTCAAACACACAGGAGAGACAAGCACCAGTGAGAAATAAAAAGATCACCTACAATCACTTCAAACAAGATGGCAAGAGGAAAGTGCAACAAACCAAGCAATGAAAACCAAGATAACCTGGAAATACCAGAACACAATTCTTCCACCACAGCAAGTAGTGGATTTCCCAATTCTCAAGAAAAAAAATGATTTATCCTTAAAAATTTTACTTCATAATGATGATGGAGGTCTCAAGAAAAACATGAAAAACTCCCTTGAATGATTGCAAGAGACCCAGGAGAAATTGTAAAAGAAACTTGAGGAAAACACAACCAAAAAGGTGAAGGAATAGAAAAAGGAAATAGAAACAATAAAAAATCACCGAAAGAGACAACTCTTGAGATAGAAAACCTAAGAAAAAAATCAGGAGTTATAGATGCAAGCATCACAAACAGACTACAAGAGATGAAAGAGAGGATCTCAGGGGAAGAAGAAAACATAGAATATATAGACAAAAGAGAAGATGCAAAAATGAGAAACCTCCTCACACAAAATGTCCAGGAGATCCAGTACACAAAGATAAGACCAAATGTAAGGATAATATGTGTAGAAGAGGGTAAAGAATATCAACTAAGAGGCACAGTAAATATCTTGAACAAATCATAGAAGAAAACTTCCCTATCCTTAAGAACAAGATGACCATAAACATACAAGAAACCTACAGAACTTCAAATAGATTGGACCAGAAAAAAATTCTTCCCAACACATAATTTTCAAAACACCAAATGCTCAAAATTAAGAAAGAATACTAAGGGCAGTAAGGGTTTTTAAAGGACATGTAACATATAAAGGTAAACCAATCAGAATTACACCAGACTGCTGAACATAGGCTATGAAATCTAGACAATCATGGAAAGATATCATACAGGATCTAAGAGAACACAAATGCCAGCCCAGGTTATATATAGCTAAATTCTCATTTACTATAGATGGAGAGACCAAGATACTCCAGGACAAAACTAAGTTTACATAATATCTGACTACAACTCCAGCCCTACAAAGGATAATAGATGGAAAACTCAAAACAAGGAGAGAAACTACAACCTAAGAAAAGAAAGAAAATAACTAAGCAAGAAAACCAAAAAAAAGAAAGACACACAAACATAAGTCTACCTCTAACAACAAAAATCCCAGGAAAGAACAATCACTATTTCTTAATATTTGTTAACATCTATGAAGTCAATTCCTCAATAGAAAGACATAGATTGTCAGACTGGATAAATAAACAGGATACAGTATTAAGCTGCATACAGGAAACTCATCTTAGACACAAAGACAGATAATTCCTCTGATTAAAAGGCTGGACAAAAATAGCCATCTTAATATCGAATAACATAGGTTTTCAACCAAAAGTCATCTAAAAAGACAAGGAAGGGAACTTTTTAATCATCAAAGGAAACATCTATAAAGATGAACTCTCAATTCTGAACATCTATGCTCCAATTACAAGAGCACCAACATTCAAAAAGAAACCCTACTAAAGCTTGTTGCATATATTGTACCACACACAATAAAAGTGGAAGACATCAACTCCCCACTCACGTCAATGCACAAATCACAGATGCAGCAACTGAACAAACACAGGGAAACTAGAAGAGGTTATGAGACAATTTGAATTAATAGGCATCTACAGAGTATTTCATCCTAATATATATATATATATAACATATATACATATATAACTTCTTCTCAACACCTCACAGCACCTTCTCCAAAATTGACCATATAGTCAGTCACAAAACAAGAGATATACTATCAAATCACCAAGGACTAAGACTGGCCTTTAATAACAACAAAGATGATGAAAATCCCACATACAAATGGAAGCTGAACAATGCACTACTCAACAACAATATGGACTAGGAAGAACAAAAGAAGAAAATTAAGGATATTTTAGAATTTAATGAAAATGAAATCACAACATATCAAACATGCAATTAAAACTGTATTAAGAAGAAAACTCATAGCTCTT
Organism: Micromys minutus; assembly: GCF_963924665.1. NCBI lineage: Eukaryota > Metazoa > Chordata > Mammalia > Rodentia > Muridae > Micromys > Micromys minutus. Next base: position 99,020,196 of record NC_137970.1, on the reverse strand, counting down.
AGTGCCTCCACAAAGAAACTTGAGAGAGCATACACCAGCAGCTTGAAAGTACAGATGAATGCTCTAGAACACAAAGAAGTAGATACATCTAAAAGGAATGGATATCAGGAATTATTCAAACTCAGAGCAGAAATCAACCAAGTAGAAACAAAAAGAAGTTTACATAGAATCAACAAAAACAGGAGCTGGTTCTTTGAAAAAAAAAAAAAAAAAAAAAAAAAAAAAGATCAATTAAACCCTTAACCAGACTCACTAGAGGGCACAGATAGAGATATCCACTGTTGACAGGGTTGTAAGCTGGTTCCTCAGAAAACTGGACAGGGTACTACTTGAAGACCCAGCTATTTCACAACCTGGGGATATGCCCCAAAGTTGCTCCAACATATAATAAAGTTACCAGTTCCACCATGTTCAAAGCAGCCTTTTTAATAATCTGGAAAGATCCCAGATGTCCTTCAACAGAGGAATAGATACAGAAAATGTACATTTACACAATGGAATACTACTCAGCTAGTAGAAACAATGACTTTACAAAATTAAGTCCCTAGGAAAAAGGATGGAACTAGAGAATATCACCCTGAGTGAGATAACTCAGTCATAAAAGAACATTTATGATATATAATCACTGATAATTAGATACTATCCCCAGAATGCTCTGAATACTTATGAAGCAACTCACAGAGCTTACAATGCTAATAAAAAAGGAAGGCCAAAATGTGGAAGCCTTAGTTCTTCTTAGAAAAAAAGGAAAAGATTTTATATTTATCATATATTTTTATGTAACAAATTTTGTGAGCTGTAATAATATTTTATCAAACAAATAGATAATAATAAAACCTCAAAACACACATTGAAATTCAAGCAATAATACTGGGGGGACTTCAATATCCCACTCTTACCAATAGACAGTGTTAGAATGTGGCTCATTTCTGGATAGATCATTCCAGGCCAGTATAATCCCAGGAGAAGTGGTTTTATTGGATGGGGTGGGGGTAGGTTCGGAAGAGAAGAAATAATAAAACGGTAACCAGGGATCAGGGTCTCAGTCTTTTATTCAGGCCATGAAGTTTATGCCAGATTATGAATGACAGGCATAGGTGAGGAGTACACAAGTAGTGTGTGGCAGTTGCCATGCCAACCTCATATCTCCAGATGTAAGGGCTACCCTGGATGGAAATGAACAGCAGGGTGAGAATGAGAAGCCCATGACTAATCCAGTGGGGCTGAGTGCAGCTTCCAGATTGGAGTCTCATTTATCTGGGATTGGGGACAAGGTAAGTGTTATTAATGTCTTAAGAGACATTTCTTAGAGCTTAAGAGAGCAGGGTCTTGTTCAGGTCAATGTGTAGGAAGAAGAGACATTTTGAAGGTGGAAGGGTGAAAGATTTGAGGGGAGACCAGTAAACCCAATGAGAGATTCCTTCAAGATTAGCAGCTGTAGGACAATTACCTTAAAATGGCTCTGTCATTTAGGAAAGAATGGTGAGATGCAATGGTCTGGAGGGGATAGGAGAACTTGGTCTCCTGTGTTGATAGGCAGTAGACAGGGGACAAAATGCAGCCTTGGTAGACAACAGTCGACAAAGTTCCCTAGGAAAGAGCAGAGGTGTCAAAGTAAAGGTGTAAGTATATGATTAAAAATGGAAAAGCATTTAGGTTAAAGACCAGGAGTTAAGACAGGATATTCATACACGAGTTTGAAATGTGAGACAGAGCCTGAAACCTGAAAAGAACCAAAGTTAGGAGTTTTACCCAATTGAGGTAAAGTTCCTGTGACAGTTTGAAAAGAATGGTATTTAGGGAATAGTTAGTTCTTTCTACCTTTGCTAAAGACTGCGGGTAGTATGGAATATGAAATACCAGGGGATGTTTAGCGCTTTTGGGTTTTAGAAATTTGGAAAATTTATTCAAGACCATTGTCTGACTGGAGGGAGTCTGAAACACCAAATCCAGAAATGATCTATTAGAAGAGATCAGAAAGTGTATGAGCCCTTTTGTTATTTGTGGAAAATGGTTCCACCTACCCAATAAGATGTCCTCAAAACTCAAAAGGTACTTGATATATTTTAGAGTAGACATGTGGGTAAAGTCAAGTTGCCAGCTGGTTTCTGGGAGGAAACTTATAAACCTGACGGGTAGGAAAAACTGTACTAGAAAACAAGGGGGTTAGAGTACAACATCTGGCATATTTTTCAAGAGGCAGTGATAGATTTTAAGAGATGTGCATCAGGAGTAGGCTATAGATGGGTTTTAGCAAAATGAGACAACATATTTCTGTTAGAATGAAAGTGTTAGTGAAGATACGAAAGAGTTTCATGAGTGTCAGGGAGTGAGAGAGGAAATGTGGGTTGTAGTGTAAGGATGTCCTGGGAAGGGTAAGATGGGTCCAGGTCACCAAGGACTACTGTACTAGCTACCTCGTCCACTCAGTTGTTTTCCTTGGAGACAATAGAGTCATTTGTCTGGTGGTATCTGCAGTGGGAAATCTCAGTAGCTGTGCAGAGATGGGAGACTTTTAGCATGGTCATAGTTTGGTTTGCATTTTTTAGTAATCCTACTTTTGTCATAACTAACCAATGATTCTTCCAGATAGCAGTGTGAAGCATGAGGATATGAAAAGCATATTTGGAGTCTGTGTACATGTTGAGGGATTGTCTCCATGCCAGTTGAAAGGCAGAGGTAATTGCTATTAGTTCAGACTGTTGTTTAATTGTATGAGCAGGGTGGGTTTGTGCCTCAACCAGCTCTCTGCCTAACACTATTGCATAACTAGTTTTCCTTTCCCCTTTGTATAGAAAGGAGCTGCTACCTATATACCAGGTATAAATGGCCTGAGGGAATGTGTGTTTCTGTATGTGCGAAGGATGAGATAATAGTGCCTCTAAAGTTTTAGTGACAGAGTGAGAAAGGGAACAGTTACTATTTGGGTGAGAAAGAGGAAAGATGCAGGCATGATTGTTGAGTATAAAGTCTTCTATTAGTTCTACCTAAAGAGAAAAAAGCCTGGATTGACAGAGGTAGTGTCTGTAAGCCTTAATAAGTTAGGAGCTGTGACAGATTATGAAAAAAGAACATGGTGTAGATAACACAAAGATTACATTTTTGACTCTTGAATAAGGAGCTCAGTGGGTGCTAAGTAATGAATGCAAGGTGCCTATCCCTGAATGATTAGATCCTTTTTTGATAGACATGCTACAGGTGAAAAAGAGGGTCCCAGCTGGTGACCTAGGACTCCAAAGAAAAATCCCTCTTTTTCATTTGCTTAGACAGAAAAAAGGACAAGTGAGGTCAAGGAGATTTAAGGAAAGACCTTAAGGAGAGAATGTTGAAACTTTTGAAAAGTCTTAGTAAAAGTATTTAGAAGAGGTTTGTGAGTGGAACCTAGTGCTGCTTCATATAAGTGATGAGAATTGAGGGAAAATAAAGGAATTCAGGAATGTTATACAAACAAACAAACAAAAACTGGCTATTTTTAGAAATCTCTTTCTTTGTAGAAAGAAGAGTTAGAGATTGAATCATATTCTATTTAAGGTATTTTGGGGTAATTATTAGTCCCAAATACATGATACAAGGAGTGGATTCTGTAGCCTTGAGTGGACATGAAATTTGGGAGAACACATGTGTCAGCCTGTCTAACTTTTAGAGAAGGGTTACAAATAAGAATGCCCTCTAGGTACTAGACAATCTCAGATTTAGGGAAGAATGAAGAAAGTAATTCAGAAGTCAGAACCTGACCAAATAGGTTTAGGCTGTCCAGAAATCCATGAGGTAGAACAGTCTAGGTGACTTGAACAGAAAATGTATGTCAGGATCAGTCCAGGTAATGGCACATATGTTCCATGACTAGGTATCTAGAGGGATAGAGAAAGAAAACATACTTGAGTTCTAGGGCTAATAAATGAGAAGTCCACTCCAGGATAGTGAAAAGAAGTGTATAAGGATTATTCACAACAGGATGGAGAGGAATAAATTTAGAATTAGTGTAACTGATATCTTGAAGCAGGAAATAGGTTTTATGTGGTTTCTTAACTACTAGTTAGAAACATTAAAGTGAGAAGTAGGACAAAGGTGGTTTTTCCTTTAGAGGTCAGGAATGATATGCTTAAGTTGCTTGAGGCTCTGGAGAGAAAGAGAGGACTGAACTTGATTAATGTATCTGGTTGAGTCCAGTAATTGAATAAAAACTGGAAAATAATGTTTAGCAACAAAAGAGTTCTGGATGTTTCAGAGTCTGTGATCTACCTAGAAAACTGGCAATAGAAAGAACATATTGAGATAAGTAAGCTAAGTGGCTAGAAGAAGGAGCAGAGGGGGTTTAGGTGAGTCAGAAGATCAAAGGAAATAAAATATCCCAACATAGTTAGAAGATTTCATCCTAATAAGGGGACAGGACATGTTGGTACTACCAAAAAGGAATGGCTGTGAGTAGCCTAAAAATTTAGGTGTGACACCCCTAAAAATGCAATGAAATTGTGGGGCTGGTGCAGAAAGTAAGGTTGTCTTTCTACTACAATAGGCAATAAGGGAATAAAAAGAGTAGATGGATCCCCAAAACTCTTTCAGGGCCAAAAATAGTGACCCCAGTGTCCAAAAGGAATAAGATGAGCTGTCCATATACCATGGTGACTACCTGGGTCTCCTTGCTGGTGATGGAAATGGTTGGGTCAAGGAAGATCAGGCCTCTTCAATGACCAATAGCCAAACCTCTTGGAGATCAGCTTGAGAGTTACCTGGAAGTGATGTCTCTCTGTCCAGTGTGATGTGAAGGTAATTGACAACCCAATGTCTCTCCTTAAGGCACCTACGGCATGGCCCATTTGGCTAGTAGGGATTCAGCAAGCCTTCACCAATGACCTTATTGACCACATTTGTTGCAGGAGCATGGTGGTCCTTGAGCCTTAAAAGACAAGCAGTCCAGTGCAGTGCATGGAGCTGTGGGCACAGCATTTACCAGCATAAGGTATTTTTGCTTATGGGTCCTTTAATCTCTCTGATGGCACACTTTGAAGACCAGTTCCAAGATTTTTACATGTGGAGCTAGGAGTCCCCCTCCAAACATCTAAGTTTGATTTTATGTTGGGGTACCTCTGAGAAAAGTAGATCATAAGGCTTGCTTTTAGGGACTAGATTAGTATATTGTAATATGTCCTTTGTAAGGTGTGCTAAAATTTAAGACAGATTTTGTTGTTTGTTGTGAATGACCTCTTGAATTTTTTTTTTTAAAGCTACTGGTTTTAAGGATGCCCCATGAAGATGGGACAGGAGGCAGGTTGTGAATCTATCTGTGCCTAAAATACCACCTTGGAAATGATAATTCCATCAAAGATACTAATCAGGTACTATCTCAGATCTGATTGGATATGTTGTATCTGTATGATCAGTTTCATTGGCATGTATTGTCACTTACACCCAAACTCGCCTATGTTTGTCACAAAGTAAGTTATTTGTAAGAATCATATGTTCATAGTGGAAAGTCAAGTTATAGGATTGAGTAATGTATTGAAATTTATTAATAGAGGCAGAAAAAATTAGAAGTATAGGTATTCTGTTTGCTATTTGAGAAAGCTCACTTAGCAAGAAAAAGACATGTATGGTAATTTTACCATCTACCCCAGCAACTTTCCTTAAGGAACTACTGATGCTAGGTCAGATGTCCCAGGGAGAGAGGGACTTGTGAGGATTTTGGCTATGGACTTAGAATAAGTGATGGGAGTGCTGAAAGTAGTTGCCAGGGCAGGATGATATGAGTGGTCTTCAGCTGGCACAGGATGAAGGAAGGAATCTACAGGAGAGGTCAAGCAAGGAGTCTCTAGGGAAATGTAGTGAGAAGAGGAAGCTGAGAAGGTATTTATGGTTTTGGTAGGCATTGTAGAAACAAGTCTGTGGTAGAAAGGGGGTGGTTCCTGAGCTGGACTGAGGGTTGTAGTGTCATCTGGTAGAAGTTTTATATCTAGAAGTTGAGTTTGGAGACTAGGAGAACAAAGAGAGGTATTTGACACAAAGAAAGGAATTTGGCATAGGAGACAACTTTCCTTTTACCAGAACACTGGGAGTATGTATGAAGATCCCTTAAAATAATTAGAAATAGTGTGTCATTATCTGTGATGTAGAACTGTTGTCTAATGGGTACTGAGGACAGACTTTATTTCAGAGATATATGAGCTTTGATACCCTCCAGTTGGGTATTAGCTTTAGAGATCTGAAATTTACCAGAAGGCATCCCAGAGAGGAAGTAACTTTGAGGTATGGTTGATGATGCCCATTAGGTGATGGAGTTGTTACTTAAATATTCTACCAGAGTCCCAAGAAAAGTTTAACAGCTAAGTACAAATGTGTAGCTATGCTAGATATACCAGGTCATCAAATAGACACTAAGGGTTATTGTTAGTCAAGGACTCAGCGAGGAAAGTGAATTATCTAAGCGTAGGATTTTGTGCTATTCTAAAAGAGCTGAGGTAGGGAAAACTGCTTTCAAGAGGAGAGTCACCCAAGAGTCAAAGTTATATTTTGCATGCCAGCTGGGAGGCTACTTATAGGGAACAAGAAAAGCCTACCCCTCAGCCTATAGATGCTGGCCATGCCTCTCTAGGGAAAGGGGCCCTCCTTGACAACTGGAGGGAAAAGCTTACCAATCCACCAATGCTATTGTGATAGTCTTGTGGTATGGTAGCAGGAAGAGTGGGGCTATGATACTGATGGACCTGTCTGGATGAGGTTTACACATGGGCCTTAACACACGTGGCAGCAGCTAATGCACTTGGTGGAGTTCCATGTTTTCCACAGCTGCAGCTGTTGCAGCAACAACATCCCATGTTGTGGAGGTGCATATTCTCTTTATTAGGAAGCTGTGGTAGAGGTGGTGGTAGCAGTTGCCTAAGGCTTTGGCCCCTGCTGTTGTCACCTTAGTTTTGAGTGTGCCTGTATGGTTACTAGTGATATCTGAGTCACAATATCAAATGCTAGTTAGAAGGTAGTTCAAATCATGACAGTCCAGTACAGTACTAGGAAAAGAGGATTTATTGGATAGAGGTGTGGATCAACAGAAAGAAAAAAAAATAAGGAAGGGGTTTCAGTTTAGTCATTTATTGAGGCTGTAACTTAGATATCAGATAATGATTGGCATAGGGAATACATTGAGTCATATACAAGGAAAGTGTGTGTTGCAGTTTACCATGACTTAAGAGTGTCTTTGTCACCTAAGAATGACATCATCACTGGATTTAAAGGCTGAATGTAAAGCCTTTTCTAAGAATAACAACCAGGTCATAGAAACAGAGATACAGTGAATCTAACAGAAATTATGAACCAAATAGTTTTAACAGACATCTACAAAACATTTCACCCTATAACAAAAGATGTGCCCTATTCTCAGCACCTCGCTGTATCTTCTCAAAAACTGACAATATAATAGGACAGAAAACAAGCCTCAACATATATACGAAGACTGAAATAATCCCATGTATTCTATCAGATTACCATAGACTAATGATAGTATTCGATATACAACAAAAACAAAAAGAAACCCACATACTCATGGAAACTGAATAACTCTCTACTGAATGATAACTTAATCAGGGAAGAAATAGAAAAGTAAATTAAAGACTTTCTAGAAATTAATGAAAGCAAAGGCACTGCACGCCCAAACTTATGGGACAAAATTAAAGCAGTGCAATGAAGAAAATTTATAGCACTAAATGTCTTCATAAAGAAATTGGAGAGATCCCACACTAGCAAATTAACAACATATCAGAAATATCTAGAACAAAAAGAAGCAAACAATACCAAGAGGAATAGAAGGCAAGAAAAAACTAAGCTCAGGGCTGAATTTGAAACCAAGAGAACTATAGAAAGAATCAACAATACTAAGAGCTATTTTTTTTTGAGGATAATCAACAAGATAAATAAACTCTTAGCCTGACTAACCAAAGGACACAGAGAGAGTATTCAAATTAACAAAATTAGAAATGAAAATAGAGACATAACATCAGAAACTGAAAAAATTTAAAAAAATCAAATCCTATTATAAAAGTCTAATATCAACAGATCTGCAAACACTACATGAGATGGATGATTTTCTCCAAAGATACCAGGTATCGAAGGTAAATCGGGACCAGATAAACTATCTAATCAGTTCCATAAACTCTAAAGGAATAGTAGTCATTATAAGCCTCCAAACCAAAAAAAAAAAAAAAAAAAAAAAAAAAAAAAAAAAAAAAAAGCCAAGGGCCAGATGGTTTTAGTACAGCATTCTATCATTCCTCTACCAATACTTCTCAAACCATTCCACAAAAATAGAATCAGAAGGAACACTACCTCATTTGTTCTAAAAAGCAATAGTTACACTGATATGTAAGCCACACAAATACCCAAAAAGAAAGAGAACTTCAGACCAATCTCACATATTAATATCAATGCAGAAATGCAAAATAAAGTTCCGAAAAACCAAATCTAAAGACACAAAATAATCATTCAACATGATCAAGTAGGTTTCATCATAGTGTGGCAGGGATGGTTAAACATAAGGAAATCCATCAATTTAAATTACTATGTAAACAAATTCAAAGAAAAAAAACCAAATAATTATCTCATTAGATACTGAAAAAGCCTTTGACAAAATATAAGACCCTTTCATGTTAAAAGTCTTGGAATTATCAGGAATTCAAGGCACCACCTACATATAATAAATGCAGTAAACAGAAAATTCACAACCAGCAACAAATTAAATAGAGAGAAACTTTAAGTAATCCCACCAAAATAAGTGACAAGAGAAGAATGCCCATTCTCTTATTTATTCAATATCGTACTCAGAGTTCTAGTTAGAGCACTTAGACAAGAAAAGAAGGTCAGTGGAGTATAACTTGGATAGAAGACCCAAAAATAAAAGCATATGCCCTTTCTATAAAGATGTTTTTGAATAGTTAATGGTTACCATATTTGTGTTTTATCTTGTAGAGTGAAATATAAATCTTATCAGAGAATATGTCACAATTGTAGTGGTGAATTTGTCTTGTCACACATATTAGTATTGAAGCTTGCAAAACAGATGTATAATGTTGTTGACTCATGCTTTTCTATAATGGTATACATAACCTAGACAGTAGGGAAGGTTACTACTTGCATGATATATCCATGTCCTCTGACTCAAATTGATAGTATCTTTGCTAATAAGGTCTTACCACCAGTTTCTGAATGGAGATCATTAGCATTGCCTGTAATATTTGGGGTCCTATGAAATCACAGTAGTCAAGAACTTAAAAATAAATAAACCCATTCCTGGCCAAAAAAGGCATTTAGCCTAGCTAGAATTTAGTAAATTTATACTAACTTAATTTTTATCAAATTGGTTTTCTAAGATTACTATACTGTTGTATAAGCCTTAATGTATTTAGCAGAATTCATAGTATTTATTTTTAATACAGTTTATACTGTACAAAGTTGGATATCCCACTTTTATTGTATCTTAGGGGTTACTGTAAATACAACATTGATTTCCTTTGAGTGGTCTCTTTTACAAGAGTGCCTCGTTACTACTTCACATAAAACAGAGAGTCAATCTTGGAAAAATATATTTATCTTTATGTTTAAACATTTTAAATTAATCATTAAAAGTTCTTACTTCTCGAGAATGGTTACATGTATGCCATGTATTTTGATAATGCAAACTTTACCTCCTAGACATATATCCCCTTTTTAACCCACTCCCACCCACAAATTCATGTCCTCTTTATTTTACTATTATTCGTGTAGTATAGTGTTGCCAATATATTTATGGCTTTAAAACTAACCAGTAGAATATGAAAAACCCAAAAGAATTCACACCCCTGATAAAGACGTTTCTCCCTCTCTAGTACCATAATGACTATGACTGTCAATGACTGTTAAGGTAGATGTAGAGTCTTTTGAGTCTTTACCTCAGCCATTATGGAAGATTTATTAACTTAACCTTGTATAGCATTCATGCATTAAAACACAGCTTTTGTGTACTCATGAGTGCAGTGATGCTCTCATGTCCACAAGACAGTGGTTCACTCTGGACATCTATAAACTCTAGCTCTTACAATATATCTGTGCCATCTGCTTCATATTCCCTGGTACTTCTGGAGAAGACATATAATGTAGATGTCCCTGTGATATCCATAGTGCTTGAAGCTTAGCCCATAACGTGGTTCTTTCAGAAGTGCCTAGGGGTAAGAGAATTGGTAAGAGACAAGGCTTGATATTGCAAGAGATTAGGGTTGCTCACTATAATAATGTTTACATGTCTTGATTCTAAGTTACAATAAACCCAGAATCTGCATGCCTCTGGGTAAATTAACACATGTTGCTTGACAACAAATATTAAGTAATAGATTCATTGCTATGGCTATTTTCTCTTGTACACAGAATCCTCTCCCCTCACTTGTCAACTTAAGGGGAATTTTAGAGCAGTAAATGTTTATTGAATCAGGAAAAGGGAGACACACTTCCATAATGAAGCATTCTTATACATGTAAATGTACATAGAAACATACATATATGTTCAAAATTCTTTCAGACATTCTTGCCACACCCAGCTACTTGTAACATATTTACACACTTATTCATATACTTACACATGCATATGGAGCAAAATATTAAACATAAGCAAAAAAAATCTTTCTCACTCTGGATAAAAATAAACTTCAAGCTTTATTGCATAAAAAGGAAATTCAGTATCCTAGTATTTCATTGCTAAACGAATTAAATTCAAGTATGTAAAAATAAATTTAAAAAGTTTTTGTCACCCTTTACTAAGATTACTCCTGCCTTGCTATCAAGAATAGCCCATTTAACCCATGGTTAAGTGAAACCTGCTTACCTTTTTATTCTCTTTCTGTAACTATAATTCTGCACTCTTCTTCTTTGCCTCTTCTCATCTGATCAGCCATTCATCTCTGTAATGTGTCTATCCTAATCTTCTTCTGCATCCTTAGTTCTGCACTCTCCTTCCTTCTAATTTATCATTTCTAATTTTAGAACTTTCCCAGGACACATGATCACATGGTATTCCAGTTACTAACACTTCACCACAGTTTGACATAAATTCAAATCATAAACTGTATAAGAAATTTATGAGAGATATGTACATGTTTTTCCAACAAGACTAGTTAACTCATTTGCATGCATTATCTCAAAATAGCTCCACAAGGTCATAGAGAATCTAAAACCATATATTTTACATCTAAGTTAACATTTAAGTTTTTGTATAGACAAATCCAGTCAATGTTTGTCTTCTGTCCTTATACCTATAATAAATTGTTCATTTATTCATATCTTTATTTAAATGTATTATAGCCCAAAGAATAAGCATTCCTAAGCCATAAGTTAAACACAACTAGCCCATGACATGTTAAGAATTGCAGATTCGCCAACATGTTCCCCTATTTACCCCTTAAGTCCATACATAGACAACTCTGGTTTTGGAGGCACCCACACCTGCAAATGGACAAGTGAACCCCACCCTAAAGACACTCATGCAAGGACTCAAACAGACACCCCTCTGAGTCAGAATCAATAAATGGGAATTAATAAGATTTTGTAAGTCTAATGACATTGTCAAGCAAAACCGCAGCCAACAGATTGGGAAAATATCTTTACCCATCCCACATCTGATAGAGGTTTAATATACAATATATACAAGGAACTCAAGAAGTTAGACACCAGAGAATCAAAAATCTTATTAAAAATGGGGTACAGAGCCAAATAAAGAATTCTCAATTGAAGAATATCGAAAGTCTGAGAAGCACCTAAGGAAATGATCGACATCTCTAGTAATCAGTAAAATGCAAATCAAAATAACCCTGAGGTTCCACCTTACACCGATCCTTATGGCTAAGATCAAAAACTCAGATGACAGCAGATGCTGGCAAGGATTCAGAAGAAGAACACTCTTCCACTGTTGGCAGTGTTGTAAGCTGGTACATCCACTCTGGAAATCAGTCTGAAGACTTCTGGGCACATATACCAAAGATGCTCCACCATACAATAAGTACACATCCTCCACCATGTTCATAGCAGCATTATTTATAATAGCCAGAATGTGGAAAGAACCTAGATTTCCTTCAGTAGATGAATGAATACAGAAATTGTGGTATATTTACACAATGGTATACTACTCAGCTATTAGAAACAATGAATGTAGGGGAAATAAGAGGGGCTCAAGGGAGGGTAGCTGGGTGGGGTGGGATAGAGTAAATATATTTTGTTTCGGTGTTTTAAAGTCCATTTCAATTAAAATATATTTATAAATATAATATCTCAGTAACATGTATAAAATTTCTTCCCACAACTTTTTAATCAGGAGTGTCAGAGAAACACACAAATCAACACAAGCTAACCTTACTGCTTTTGGTTGCCTACCACAACTAGATGGGAAGACACAGTACTGGCTCATTTTGTGTCAACTTGACACAAGCTGGAGTTATCACAGAGAAAGGAGCCTTAGTTGAGGAAATTTCTCCATGAGATCCAGCTGTCAGGCATTTTCTCATTAATTATCAAGGGATATGGGTTGTGCGTGGTGACATCCCAGGGCTGGTAGACCTGGGGTCTATAAGGAAGCAAGCTGAGCAAACTAAGGGATAAAAGCCAGTAAGTAACATCTCTCCTTGACTTCTGCATCAGCTCCTGTTTCCTGAATATATGTCATGGGCATAATGAATTATTAGGAAAAAAATACTGAATGAAATATATTTCAAAAATAAAAATTTTAATTTAAAAATACAACAATTAATGAAAAGAATATGGTCATAAAGCATGTTTGGGGTGATTTTGAGGGAAGAAAATAGGAAATATAATCTATAAAATAAAAAAAAATAAATTTTGCATTGGCATTTTATTCAGCTAATGAAATTATAGGAAAAAAATTAAAACACAGTTTTATATGGTGAAGGCAGCTAATAAAGTTCCTGAATATTTTTTTAAAGTACAATAAGCTGTTTTTTGTGGCAAATGCATGTCTTTCTAGTACTACAGAGACAAAGCCAGTATGATTCCAAATTTCAGTCTAGCCTAGGATACGGAGTAACATTAATTCTAAACAATATGACACTCTAAGGTAAAATTTGTTGGAGTAGGTGTTGACATTTTGCAGGAAGTGTGTCACTGTAGATGAGTTTTGAGATTTCAGAAACTCAAGCCAGGTTTAGTGACTTATACTCTCTTCCTGCTATAAACTTAGAACTCTGAAATCCAGATGTAAAACTCCCAGTCCCTTCTCCAGCACCACATGTCCTTGCATGCCATTATGGTTCCTGCCATGGAAATAATGGTCTGAATCCCGAAATTGTAAACCACTTTCAATTAAATGATTTCCTTTACAAGAGTTTTAAGTGATCATGATGTCTCAAAGCTGCTATAAAACCCCAATGGGGACATCACATTAACTAGAAATGTAAAACAGACCCTGTATGAGGTGAGATATAGTTGAAGGGGGAAATGGGATAATAGGAAAGAGGCTCTAATTAAGAAAGAACATCAATACTGATTGTGAAATTTATAAAATTTAGAGGACAGGAAAGTCTTCTGTGAGATTGTGTCTCCTAGAAATGACAAAGAAGCTATACACATAATCCCTCAACAGTATAGCTGTCTAAATAAAATCTAAACAATAACAGTATATCAACAAACATACTAGTGCATATGTGGAAATAATAATAGTATATAGTATCTTACCCCTAGGTAAGATATATGGGCAACTAATGAATTCTGAGATAGGGAGAATTTGCCTCTATAGAAATGTACCCCCTAAATTGTTATCCAGTACAAATTTGTCAGCCCTGATATTCAAAAGTCACATCAGGTTTTTACACACTTATGCATATTTTATACAACAATAAGCAAGAAAACCTGCTACCAATTAGAGATATGGGTTACTATAAGAAAAAAATGAAGAGTTATATTATTAAAAATATTAAAATAATTTTAGCATTTCATTGTTGTGTTAATTTGGATATCCTTGGCACAGGGATTGGCACTATTGGAGTGGGTGTGTCCTTGTTGGAATATTTCTGTCACTGTGAAGGTGGGAAAAGAGTCCCTCCTCCTAACTACATGGTAACCAGTTTTATAACAACCTTCATATAAAGACAAATAAAATAAAAAAGCTCCTCCTGCATAATGCTCAACCTGTAAGCCAGCCCCAATTAAATGTTGTCCTTATAAGACTTGCATTGGTGAGGTGTCTGTTCACAGAAGTAAAACCTTACAACAGAAGTGGGTAGTAGGCCTTATCATGTTTTTGTTTGGAGGAATGTGAGTTTCTTGAGGGTTTGAAATTGGGAAGCAGTGGAATTGTTAAGTGGGGACTTAATTGTTCATCTTAGTAGGAATATGGAAGACATTGGTACTGAGGATGATTTGAACTCTGTGGACCTGGCACAAGACGTACCAATGGAGAAGAATATTAACATATGGCCTAGAGATAGTTTTTGCAACAATTTGATGAAGAATATGGCTGCTTTTTGCCATTATCAAAGAGTTTTCCTGAGGCTGAGATGAAGATATTTAGAATAATTGCTTTGACAAAGGAAGTCTCAAAAGAGCCTGGAATAAATGCTGTTTTGTGATTGAAAAAGTTCATTTTTATGAACAGCTGAGAAAAGTAATAAATAAAACAGCACATCTAATTAAGTATAAGCACAGTGGTAGACACCTTTAATCTCAAAAGTCAGGGGCAAACAGATTTCTGAGTTCAAGTCAACTTGGTATAGAGCAAGTTCCAAGTATAGAAAAGCTTAAGTCCATGTGTGGTGGCACATGCCTTTGATCCCAGTATTCAGGAGACAAAGCCATCCAGATCTCTTGAGTTCAAGGTTGATTTATAGAGCATGTTCAAGGACAGCCAGGCTTAGGCAGTAAAGAGTTGGAAAACAGAATGCTGGTGGTGATGTAAATAGAACAGGAGGACCATGTTCAAGCTACAACAAACAGCAGAACTCAGCCCGTTAGGTCAAGTGGCTCTTGCTTTCCATCCAAGAATAGAAAAGACTTCTGGGACAATTGATGGAAGATAATTGGTGCTACCAAATGAACAGTGATTAAGAAGAAATCAGCATCACTGAGGTGAAATCTGAGAAGTGTTTACTAAGAGCCCAATAATGTTGTGTTCCAGAGATTGCCAAGGTTGTACCTCATTCTGCATCTGGACATGGTAATGTGTAAAAAGATTGGTGCATGTGCAGCCTCAGTTGTAGTTTGTAGTCCAGGACTAGAGTGGTCATGCAAATATGTTGAGGCTTAGCAACATGAAGAGATACTATGAGAGTATATGGGGGAAGGCTAGTTAGAGCAGAAGACCCAAGTATATTGGAGATCCCCAAATACCATGGAATCATCATGGAGAATAGCAGCTGCAGAGGAATGAAATCAACCAGAACCAAGAGCAGATTGTAGAAGTGGCATAAACCCTTTGGAGGAATGTATAAGGTCTTGTGTAGATTACAGACACTGAAACAAGAAGGTATAATATTGAATTTGATTTGAAGACCAAAAGATGTTCAAGATGACAGAGCCATGGGGTATCTGCTAAGGAAAGTTGCTAACAAGGAGTGGAATCAGCCCAGGAGAAATAAGCTTGTTGCAGTCAACAAAGATGAAAAAAGGGTTGGAGATCTGAAGACTGCTTTAAAATCAGACAGTGGAGATGAAGACTTTGAAATTTGTCCTGCTTGTTTCCTGCCTTACTTTGGGTATTACAATCAAGTGCTTGGTTGCATCTTAGAAGACTTGACTTAACTTTTAATGGTTTTGTTTCTGCTATAGACTATAGGGAATATGGAAGTTGGACTAAATATACTTCTTATATTATGCTAGATCTAGAAATGGCTCCCACAGACTAATTTGTTTGAATAAGCCTATGGGGGTAAGGGAGTGGAATGTGATGGTTTGTATATGCTTAGCTAGGGGAGTGGCAATATTAGAAGGTGTGGCTTTGTTGGAGTGTGTATGGCCTTGTTGGAGTAGGTAGGCTTGGGATTTAAGATCCTCATCCTAGCTGCCGGGAAGCTAGTCTTCTAGAGCCCTTCAGACGAAAATGTAGAATTGTTAGCTTCTCTGGCAGAATGCCTCTTATGCTCCTGCCTTTATGATAATGAATTGAACATTTGGGATTTGTAAGTCAGCCCCAATTGCATGTTGTTCTTATAAGACTTGCTACAGTCATTGTGCCTGTTCACGCAGTAAAACCTTAAGTCAACCTTACATTTGTTGGAATGCACTTAAATTATCTGTCAACCAATCAATCCTATTAATTATCATTTGAATGTAGTGAAAGGGAATACTTACATATGGTGGAACTGACACTCCTGTACCCAGTATGGAAATCAATAAGGAAGTCGTTTAAAACTTTAGAAATGTAACTATTATATGATGTATGTTTACCACTGTTGAATATTATAAACAAGAGATCCAAACCCTCTTACAGAAATACTTGTGTCTTGACCTAACTGCAACTCTATTCATAAATAGAAATTAAAAAAAATGTAGATACCAATTAACTGAAAAGTGATTAAAACATTTTGCCACATATACACAAGGAAATACTGCTGTCCTATAAAAGTATAATAATGAAATTTGCTGTTAAATATATGAAAGGGATAAAACCTTATATTTAGTGATATAAGCAGGGTCAGAAAGAGAAGTATGTTCTCCCTTAGATATGAATGTTATATTTGAATCCTTTGTATTTTTATTTTTAAGTATATATGAAACCCAGGCCAAATAAGCTATCAAGCCATTTAGGGTGATACACATTAATGTGTATGTGAGGGGGTGTTATAGGTATGTGTGCTTAAGACTTATAAGCTAAATAGAAATATAATGTATATTGAAAAGAGGTTTTGGACAGATGTTCTTTTCACAGGTGGATTATGATGCTGTCTGAAGGTTTGAAAATATCTGCCCATCATAGACACCTACCTACAGGTTTTAGAGAAACAGCAGAGACTAAAACCAGAAACTATACCAGACAATGCCACTGTTCTTAATTTCTAAACATAGATAGAAGATAAAACTCTTTTGCTGAAGATGACACTCTTGCTTGCATCTAGGTTAGATATTTCTAGAAGATACAATGGAAGCAACAGTGAGAAAAAGACATCATTGTCTCCCCTAGTTCTAGACCGTGCATGCTGCAATATTGACCTGCCTGGGAAATTTGCCCACAGTGACATGAGAACTATTGAGTGCCTAAGAACTTTGTAATTGAATATGACTCTTACTCTACAGGTGTTTCATACTTGCTTGGCCAAAGCCCCTGACTAGGGCAATCACAGCCCCTAGGAGTAAAAATACTGTTATTGTTATATTTAATGGTCATGCTACCAATCTCTCAACTGAGTAACTGTGTTTATACTCACAGATTATTTTGCTCTGAAACATGTTCAGAGAAGTCTATTTTTCAGTGTATTGTGATTTATAAAAATACTTACAGTGCTGGTCAAAGCAGAATATAATTAACTATGAGTGTTCAGCTATGGATGAAACCACTTCCATCTTTCATGAACAAAGTTTAAGGAGTCACATAAAAGAATGTAGAAGGAATGTAAGAAAAGACTGAGTCAGAGATGTAAAGTGCAGATTTCTGGAAATAACTGATACGAACCTCAAATTTCAGTACCTTTGGTTTTTGATTCAAAAAATCGTCAAAATTCTAAGGTGAACTGAAAAGCATGTGAAAGAACTTTGAGTAATTGGCAGTTTCTAAGAAGGAAAAGTCAATCAGAAGAAAGGGCCTGTGTTAGCTTGCCTATGCTCCAGTCGATGGGCCCATCCCCTGGCATATGGGACTCTGAGCATAATGAGCAACACTCTTAATTCAGTGGGTTATAAGTAGCAATAAATAAATAAATAAATAGATAGATAGATAGATAGATAGATAGATAGATAGATAGATAGATAGATAGATAAATGACATGAAGTTGGACAATGACAGACTGGGTCATTATAGGGAATTGAAGTGAGAAAATGATAAAGGCTTATAGCCAAAATATGTTGTCTAATGTGTAAACTCTTCAAAAATAAATAAAAACAATATTTTAAAAGTAATTTTAAGTTATTGCATTGTTTTGAATATCAATGTCTCCTAAAAGCTCATATATTTGAAGCCTTATTCATCAGGCAAGGTACAACTGAAAGAATTTTAACTATTAGGAAATATGGCCCTTCTGGAAGAAATATGTCACTGGGGTTGGGTTTTGAGTTTTCAAAAGTCCATAACAAGTCTATAATCTCTATCTCTACCATTGATCAGAGTGTAGTTATCAGCTAGTGCTCCAAAATCTGCTTCAATGTCACCATGGTTCTTACCTTGAAGATAATGAACTGACACTGTAAACAAGCCCAAAAATAAGTGCTTTCTCTTGTAATAATTGCCTTAGTCATTGTATCTTATCAAAGCAGTAGAACAGTGGTGAAAACAAGTAGTCTGAATTTCAATCAAATATTTAAAGTAAGCCATTAGTTGTAGAGCAAATTTAATTGAGCATGCATAGTATTTGTTTTGCTTCTTAATTTTTTCAAATATAGTATTTTATTAATTATACAAAATCCAAGTTCTACCCTGCCATCTTTGTGTTCTCCATTTCTCCAGTGGAGGAAAAGTAAAGAAGAGAAAAGAAAACTTCAAGCCCATTTTGTTTTACCTATATACTCTGGAGGATAGCAAAATTTGTAATGCCAAAATCTTAAAAAAAAATATTTGTCCACCAAACCACCACCAAAAGAAAGCTGCTATAAAGAACTACATTTCAGCAACTTTATCAAAATTTATAAACAATCTTTAGAATGTTTTCCTCTGTATTTTTTTGGAGGGGTTGAGAGTTGTGAAGGAAGACTTCAATTTCTCTTTTAGTTGTGACTTTGCAGTCACTAACACTTCAAAAGAACTTTTCCAGTGACAGCATGGGTCTTTAACCATGAATATAGTTTTTGATCATGGCTTGGATAACTGATGTCAATATGTTTCTGGCAGCTTCATGTATCACAAATATCAACATGGTTTCATGTGGCAGCACAAAGCATTAACATCAACATACTCTCAGGTGACAGCACAGACCATGTAAATTAACAATTTCCATCATCATCAGAGACTTAAGGTCATCAACCTTGTCCCAGCAGCAGTATAGAAAATGAACATAAAGAAGCTCTCTCATGGCAACATGTTTTAATCAACATCAACAAGATCTTTGATGGCAACAAGAACTATGCACATCAACATAGTTACCAGTAGCAGCACTGGTCAGTGAAATCAACCAAATTTTAAATGGCATCCTAAATCAGGGAAATGATTCTCATCCCCAATAGCAGTAAGGATTACACCTTTTTGTTTAGCATTATGGGTCATGGACTCTAACATAGTCTGAAGCATCAACAAGGATCAAGAACATCAACAAATTCGCTGAATGCAATAAGGACTATGGATATCTTCCTGGTGACCAGAGGGAGCATAGATCAGCAACATCAGCATATGTTAAAGTTGGAAGGTGGAAGCATCAGGTATCCTGGTTCATAGTAGCAGAAGAGATCACAAATATCATCTTGGATGAAGGTATCAGTATGGATCATGGACATATTCTCCATTTAAAGCACAGAGCAGTGGCATCAAAAAGGTTTTGGATGGATGCTCAGATGACAACCATTAGCCTAGACCCCAGTGGCAGCAGAGATCATGGACATAAACATTGTTAAATGTGACATGGATTACAGACATCAAAATGTCCTTTGAAGTAGCAAGGATCACTGACATCAAGACAGTTTCTGTTGGCAGTTTGGATTACCAACATCTAAGTAGTAGCCAAGGGCAGCACAAATCACAGGCATCAACAAGGTTTCTGAAGGCAATGTCAACCTGGAAAGTGGACATAACATGGTTGCTGTGAAGCATGGAGCAGCCATATCAACATGGTTTGTTGGTAGTAGCTGGTAACTTGGATACCAAACAGTCCAAGAAGCATCAGGCATCACTGAGGTCAACATGATTGCTGGTGGTAGCTATGGTCTTCTACAAAACATAGTCTCCAGCAGACGAACAGACTGAAGACATTAACATAGTTCCCAATGACAGGTTGGATCAAAACTAAACATCAAACTGTTTCCTGGTGGCAGCATTGAACACTTGCCTCAATGTGGTCTCTGTAGGTAGGACAGAACATGGACTGAAACATGGTATCAGCATAAATAGATATCATGGATATCAATAAGGGATCTGTTAGAAACAATATCTCTGGATATTATTTTAATAATTAGGAACAACAGTGATCTATGAAATCAAAATATTTGTCATTGACAGTAAAAATTATGTATGTAACATGGTTTTCAAGAGCAGCAGAAACATGGACCACTGACCTCAATATATTTTTTAGTAGAAGGTTTGATCACAGACTTGAATTTGGTGCCCAGTTGCAGCATAGAACACTTACCTCAGCATGATCTCTCAGACAGCAGTATAGAACCTGGACTTGAACATAGTATCTGGCAACAACAAGGATCATAGCCATCAACAGTGTCTCCTCCGGCAACTTGAACTATGGACTGAAGGCAAAATGGACTTGTGACATCAAAATAGATTCTGGAGGAAACTGGGATCACTTATATCAATCTGGTTCCTAGTGGCAATTGGGATCACACACATCTTGCCACAGCATCATGGCCTATGATATTATGGTGTCAGCCATTAGGATTCAGTGACATCAACAAAGTTTAATAGGCTGTATTAAGTAATGACGTAAATCTCTTCTCCAATATGATGGAACATTGACAGCAACAACTTGGCTTGTGTCAATACACATTTTGTACATACTATGGTTGAGAGTACTGGCAGCATGTATCACTGCTATGAACATAGTTTTCCATGCTAGAGAAGACTTCAGGCATCAGTCTTCCAATGCAACTAAAAATACTTACCTCAAAATTACTTTGTTGCACATTATGGACCATGAATTTCAGCACAGTCTCTCACAATAACAGTGAAAATGACCATCAAATAGGTTATCATCAATAAAACAAATTATGAATATTATCATGCCACTAAAGACAGCAGGCATAACTAACATCAACTACAGATTGAAGGTTAGATCATAAATATCAATGTTGTCTCTCTTGGCAGCGTAGAACAATCCACCTCAGCAAGACCTCAGATGGTAATATTGATCATGAATTTCAACATGGTTTCTAATGGCCACAGGGATCATAGACATCAACAAGCTCCTCAGAGGCAACATAGATTATGGACTTCAAAATTCATACGTGTGCCAACATTGATCAGTAACATTCATCCCCAGTAGCAGTTAGGTCTACTGTTACCAACATGGTATCATATTATCCTAGTAAAAGTAGGGATCACAGAAATCACAGTTACAGGTGGGAGCCTGAATGTTGGATAGACCATGATCTCTGATGATACAAATATTTGAGACCTCAACAGAGATCAGATCATGATTTCCAGTGTCAGGATCAATGATTGACAAAAATATCTTAACATAGCACTGTAAGGATTTTATATTTAACATGGTATACAGCAGTAGATATATAGCTCACTGACATCAACTCATTCTGGTGATACGATCTCAGACATCATTCTAGACCACATTGACAGCTCAGAACACTTACCTAAACTTGAAATCACGAAGAACTCTATATTATGAACTTCAGCATGGTCTTTTGTAGCAACATGGGTCAAGGCTATCCACAAACTCTCCATATGCAGAATCAGCTATCAATATCATCATGGTTAGTGGATTCAGCTGGAATCACTGATATCAGCACATTATCACACTGCAGATTAGATTACAAACATCATATTTGCCTCCAGAGAAAATATACAAAATATGCCTCAGAAGGTCTAAAGCACATCAGCATGGTCTTCTAGAGCAACTCATAATCATGAGATCCCAAGTGCCAGAAGGAATCACTGAGATCATGGCTGATGGTGACATCACGGATCATGGACATATAATGGTGTCTCTTGCCATGATATATCAGTGACCTCAACATAACTTCAGGTAGCACATCAGAACAGTGGCATCAAACTAATCTCATGTTGAAGCACACAATGTTTATTTCAAAATAAACTTAGACAATAGTATTGTGCACTAAATTCACTATAAATGCTTGTGGTCAGAGGATTACAGACATCACTAAGATGTGTTGAGGCATCGGTGATTATTTACTTGAACGTGGTTTCTTGTGACCATATGGGTGAATGGCATCAATACATTTCTGGTAAAAGTCAGGATTCCCATTATCAACCTTGTCTCACATGGTAAGGGAGATCACTGATACCATGGTTGTATGTGGAAGCAAGGATCTTGGGCATAGTATGATGTTTGTTTCCAGGAGCTATTGGTGACATCAGCATTAGTACAGGGGGCAAGATAAATTATGATTTTAAACCTCTTTCCCAGTCACAGGATGGAGCTTTGATGAACACATTTTGCTGTTGGCAGTAGATATCTCCTATATAAAATAGACTACAGGGTCAGGAGCATCACTGACATCAACATAGTTTCTAAGGGCAAATAGTGTTTAAGATAGCACTTACCTCATCATTGCCTCAGCAGATGGAATAGACCTTGGACTTGCAAATGTGTTCCAAAAGCAACAGAGTTCATGACCATCAACAGGAATTCCATAGACAACACAAACTATGAACATCGCCACGTTTTCCTAGTAACAAGAGTCATAACTGACTTCACCCTAACTTTAGATGGTAGGTCAGCTGAGAGACAATGAACTGGTCTCACAGGGCAATACAAAACACTTATCTCAACAAGACCTCAGATACCAGTATTGACCATAAATTTAAGCACAGATTGTGGAGCCATATGACTAACAATCTCTTCAGAAGCAACAGGGACTATGATTTTCAAATAAGTTACAGGAGGCAATGACATCAACATACTTTATGGAGACAATTTGGATGAGAGATATTAAAGGGAATCTTAGTGACAACATGGATCACTGACATCAAGGTATACTGTGGCAGCAAAGATCTTGGGTAATAACATGGTGTCTGCTGCCACTTTTACCAGTGGCATTAGCATAGATTCTGACAGCAGAAGAGATTATGAACCTAAACCTCTTTTGTGCTAGCTAAGATGGACACTGATATCACTAGCTTGTCTAATAGTAGTAAGGATAATAAACATAATATAATCTACTGCTAGGGATACATGAATACATTGGGGACATCAGCCTAGTTTCCTAAAACAGGTAGGTTCTCACACAGCAATCTGGTTCCCAGTACAAAACCAATGCACGTACATCAAAATGACTCCAGACATCAGTAGTGACTTTGGAATTCAGCAGTTTATCAAGCCATCAACAGGTTCTCCATAGACATCAGGAGCAATGGACACCTTCAATTTTGCTGGCACCAGCATGCAGCACTGATATAAACATAATTTCAAATTGCAGGTGAGATCATAAGCATCAAACTTTTCTTCAATAGAATCATATAGCACTTAATTCCAAATGACAATAGGCATAAATACTGACAATGAACTTTATATTAGACTCTTCTGGCTGAGGGACCAGAGATGCAGCATTATCACCAGGCTCCTATGAGATGCAGCATTAACTATGGATATCAAAATTGTTACTGTTGGCAGCATGAGTGAGAGTCCTTAACATATTTCCATAGGTAGTTGAGATCTTTGACATCATAAAATTACTCCAAACTAGAAGTAGGGGTCACTAATATCCTGGTTGCTGATGGCAATGGATCTGGGATATACCATGCTGTTAGTTTGTAGCCAGGAAATATTAGGTACATCAAAATAGTTTCTACGAACAGGTCAGAACATGATATAAAGCTTCATTTTTTTAGGAGAAGGATGATAGGCCAGTGACAGAAGTAATCTAGATTTTACCATGTTGTTTGTGTCCAGGAGGTATCAGTGACACCAACACAATTTCAGAGGACATGTAAGACCATGTACAGAAATAAACCTCTTCTAGTGGCAAAATGAAACCTTGACATCAAAATGGGTATAACAAGTGACATACATTTCATATTAAACATGGTCTCAGGTGGCAGAAGAATGTATTCCTGACATCCGTATAGATCCTGATGGCCATTGAAATTACTAAGATTAATGATCTCATGTGTCACCAGCAATCACTGACATTATGGCTACTAGAGACATCAAGTTCCGTGGACATATAATAGATTTGAGGCAACAATGTAACACTGACATCAACACATCACAAAAAGTTGTTAACTAAACATGACTTTAGTTAGCTATATTGACAAAAAATTTACCCTAGATTCTGGTAGCTACAGGGTTCCTTGACTTTAAGCAACATGGACTATGGCATTCAACATTGCTACTAGTGCCAGCATAGATGATGGACATACACATATTTTTGGAGGCAGTTTCAATTAGTGTTATTAACATGGTACTTACTTGCAGAAGTGATCACCAAAGTCAAGGTTGTCTGTGGCACCATAGAACTTGGAAAAAAGCATGGTATCTGTTTCCGGGTGTATCACTGATCACATCATAAAATCAGATGGCAAGGAACAATATTAACATTAACAGCTTTTCCATTGGCAGGATAGATCATTGATATCATTAGTTTTCCTTGTTGTAGTAACCATCTTAAATGTAATATATTCAACAACAGGGGTTTCATGCATGCATACAGGACATTACATACACTTCTGTGTTTTTCAGTATCATAATAAAAGCAACAATGCCATCAGGCTTACTGATGTCAGTAGGCAGCAATCATATTAACACAGTTTTAGGTTTCAAGTCAGGTCATAGTCATGAAACTTATCACTGTTTACAGCATAGTACACCTAAGTCAACATGACTTAGGAAGCAGGATTGACCATGAACTTCAATCAGACTGTTCTAGTGAATGGATGACAGATATCAAGCTCTTCAGAGGCAAAAAAAAATGTGCATAGATATCAATAAAGGTACAGGTAGCAGCATGGATGAGTAATATCACTATACTTATGTTGTTAGTCTATATAATTGATATTGTCATCCTGGTTCAAAACTTTGAGTCACATGGCAGAATTAACTATATTCCTACAAAGGTTCTGCAATAGAAGGTACAACATGAATATCACTGGCTATTCTGGATCTAGGAATAGGATCTCATACATTACATATTCTATATCTTGGTAGACATGAATGGCAACACAGATAACAAGAGAACTTACCATGGCACATAGGGACTCAGATATCCTTGTCTGTTCTCCATGGACTGTACAGATAACTTACCTCCATGTGACATCAGGAAAATTTAGGGGACTGGGAATTCTTCAGCAAGTTCTGAGGCAGCAACACAGATCATGAAAATCATCAGCTTCTCCTTAGCAAGAGGAACAATTCACTCCACCATGATTGCAAGTCACATCAGGCAGCAAAGGCATCATGACAACTTGAGGCTCTCATTAGGACCACAGGCATCCAGGGCATTTCAAAAAGCACCACTGATCACTTATCTCCTTTAAATTGAGGTAGCAGTAAGACCATGAACTTCACAGTAGGCCTTTCTGGCTGAGGAATCGCAGACATCACAGAACATTTCAAAGACCACACTGACTGCGGATCTCAACATGGTTACAAGTGGCAGCATGGACAAATGATGACATTATATTAGCATTGTTTGTTGGCATCAGTGATGTAATCAATCTACTCCAAAGGATTAGTCATGTTAACATGTATTCCAGTAGCAGCAGGGATCACTAGAAATAAAGTTTCCTCTGAAAGCACAGACCCTGTCCAATTTTATACAGTCTCTTCTCTAGTATACATCAGCAATGACTCACTGAAAAAGATTAATTAGTTTCATTCTCCCCATGTCCAGCCACAGACTACTTCACTGACATCACTATATCCTCATGGTCTTCTCTATTCTATGTTTTGTAGCTGAAATTTTGTTCATGGATCAGGGATATCAAGAGAAGATTCTGTGCTAGGTGGGATGTCATATATCTGACTCATCTCCTGTGCATTCTCAGAATACTTACCTCAATAGGATCTTAGAAAATAGTGTGGACCGTATTGTTCAATAGTTTCTCAAGCATCTATACAGATTATATCCTTCCATTAGTAGTAGGTACAAAGTACTCTATCTTGATAGATGATCAGAGCTTCCAGTGCTGGCATCAACATATCTTCAGGGTCATGGTAGGATCACAAGCATCAAAGGCATCTCCAGAAAAAGGAAAGTGCACTTACCTTATTATGATCTTAGGCCACATAATTGATCATAAACATCCAAATAAACTCTTCATTTTAAGGGTCACAAACCTCACTAATCTCCTTAATGACAACACTGACTGTGGATATTAATATGTTTACAATTGATATCATACATGTATAATACCACTATATTTCCCTTGACCGGTGGTATATCTGATATCATAAACCTAATCCATAAAGGCAATAGGGATAACTCTCATTATGGTATCCCCTGGCAACAATTTTCTGGCATATCACATGATTCCTTTCCCAATAAATTGTTTTTGAATTCTGCATTGTTCCAGAGAGGAGATATGACCATTTAGAGAAATCTCTACTCTACTGGCTGTGCGCAATTCAACATCAACATAATTACAGGTCACAGCACACTTCTCACACAAAAAAGCATTATTGGGGCTGAAGCATGGAAAATTGACACCAGTGAAGGGTTTATTGACATGCAGACATGCTAGTATTAATATGGTCCCAAGAGACAGGGAGATCAAGTACAAGAAGTAACATAGACACACAATGGAGTATTGACTACATAAGTATTGTCAATATAACATTATATGTATACCAGAACATATAACTCCACGAGACTTTAGGCACCAGTGTTAACACTGCACATCACCATAGACTTAAATTACCTCAAGGATACTTGGCATTATAAATTTCTCCAGTAGTAACTGGGACTATGTGTTTGAACATGTCTAATACTAATAGTAGGAATTGTGGACATCGTCATAGATTCTGCAAGCAATTTCGTGTGTGGATCATTCCATGGTCCTCTGAAGTTGCATGGGACAAAGAACATAAGATGCCACACGTAACAGCATGGTTTCTAAGCCATAATACTTGGTCTATTGCCAGCTATCTTTGTGAGACATCAGCTTTGAGTCACATGGCAGAAGTAACAATATTCCTACAACAGTTCTGCAGTAGAAGGTATACCATGGACATCACTGGCTCTTCTGACTAGGATTAAGATCTTGAACATTACATGATATATATCTGGGGACAAATGAATGCAACATAAATAACAATAGAAATCACCATTGCATATTGACTCTCAGAATTCAGTGTCTGCTCTCCATGCCCTGCTCAGATCACTGACCTCCATATGACCTCTGGCATCATGAGAAAACTGAATTCTTCAGCAGGTAATCAGACAACAACACATATGATGACCATCATCACCAGCATCTTCATTAGAAATAGCAACAATGCACTCCACGATGATTGCAAGTCGCATCAGGCAGCACTGGCATCACCACAATTTGAGGCTCTCTTTAGGACCACAGGCAACAAAGACATCTCAAAAAGCACAACAGATCACTTATCTCTTTTAAACTGAGGCAGCAGTAAGACCATAAAATTCACAGTAGATCTTTCTGGTTGAGAAATATTAGATATCACAGAACTCTTCAAAGAACACTTGATTCTCAATATTAACATGGTTTCCAGTAGCAGCATGGATAACTTATGTCAGTATATTAAATGTGGTGGTTGGAATCACTGATGGCATCAATCCACATCTTTTGGATTAGTCCCATTAACATGTTTCCAAGAGAAATCAGAGATCGCTGAAAATATAACTGCCTCTGGTAGCATAGACCCTGGCAAATTTTATGGATTCTCTTCCCTATTATATATCTGTGACATCAGTCAGTAAACATAATTAGTTTCATTCTTCTCATGTCCAGTTGCAGACTACTTCATTGGCATCACTATATCCTCAGGTGTGAGTAATGATTTTCTTAATTTCATTTCCATAGGTTCCATTTTTCGTGGATCAGGGACATCAAGAGAAGATCCTGTGCTAGGTATGATGTCAAATATTTGACTTGCCCCTGGAATTCTCAGAATACTTCCCTCAATAGGATCTCAGAAAATAGTGTAGACCTTATTGTTCAATAGGTTCTCAAGCATCTATACAGATTATGCCCACCCATTTCTAGTAGGAACAATGGACTCCATTATGATCAATGCTCAAAGCTTCAGGGTCAAGTTAGAATCACAGACATTAAAGGCATTTCCAGAAAGAGGTCAGTGCACTTAACTTATTATGATCTTAGGGCACAGTATTGGTCATGAACTTCCTAATAGAATCTTCTACATGAAGGATCACAAACCTCCTTTTCCCCCTAATGACAACACTTATTGTGGATATTAATATATTTACCTGTGATATCATACATTATTATGCTACTATATTTATTTTAGCAGTTGGTATGTCTGATGTCATCAACCTAATACATAAAGGCAGTACGGATAACTGTCATTATGGTTTCCCTGGGGAAAAGGTATCTGGCATAGTTTCTTTTCCAAGGAATCATCTTGGAATTCTATATTGTTCCTACAAGGAGGTAAGACCATTTACAGAAATCTCTTCTCTACTGGCTGTATACAATATGACATTAAAATAGTTACAGCTTGCAGCATACAACTCACACCAAGAAGCTTTCTTGGGCCGGGAGCATAGAAAATTGACACCAGTGATGTGTCTATTGGCATGCGTACACACTACTATTAATATGGTCCCAAAAGACAGGAAGAGCAAGTACCACAAGGAACATAAACACACAATGGAGTCTGTTGCCACTATATATGTACAGTCAAGAAAACATATATATATATACAAGAAAATATGACATCAGGGGGCTTTAATCACCAGTGTTAATACTGAACATCACCATAGAATCAGCTGAAATCAGGGATTCTTGGCGTTAAAAACCTGTCCAGGGGTAACAGAGGCTATGGGTTTCAACATGGCTAATATTACTAGCATGAATTATGGACATCATCACAGATTCTGCAGACAATTTTGTGTGGGGATCATTCCATGGTCCTCAACAGTAGCATGGAAAACTTACCATGAGATGGCTTCTGACAGCATAGATTCTAAGCCATAATTCATGGTCTATTGCCAACAGCCTTTGTGAGATATCAGCTTTGAGTCACATGGCAGAAGTAACTATGTTCTGACAACTGTTCTGCAGTAGAAGTTACACTAAGGACATCACTAGCTCCTCTGACTGGAATTAAGATCTTGTACCTTATCTACATCTGGGAACACATGAATGCAACACAGATAACGGGGAAAATTACCACAGCACATAGGCACACAGACAACAATGTCTGCTCACCATGGTCTGCTCACTTCATTAACCTCCATATGACCTCAGACAACATTAGGTAACTGAGAAAACTTCAGCAGGTTCTCAGGAAGCAACACAGATCATGACCATCACCAGTGTCTCCATTAGCAAGTGAAACAATGCTCTCCACCATGATAGAAAATTACTTAAGGCAGCACTGGCATCACCATATCTTGAGGCTCTCATTAGAACCACAGGCATCCAAGGCATCTCAAGAAGCAACACAGATCATTTATGTCCTTATAAAATGAGGGAACATTAAGACCATGAACTTCACAGTAGACCTTTCTGGATGAGGAATAGCAGACATCACAGAACTCTTCAAAGACCATACTGACTGGATCTCAACATTGTTTCCAGTGGCACCATGGACAAACGATGTCATTATATTACCATTGGTGATTGGAATCATTGATGTCATCAATCTACTCCAAATTGATTAGTCATATTAATATGTATGCCAGTAGCAGCAGAGATCATTGAAAATAAAGTTGAAAATGACAATATAGACCATGACCAATTTTCTGCAGTGTCTTCTCTAGTATACATCAGTGACATTAGCAATGACTCAGTAAAAAGGATTAATTAGTTTCATTCTCCACATGTCCACTTGCAGACTACTTCATTGACATCATTATATCCTCTGGTGGCAGTAAGGATCTTCTCTGTTTCATGTTTTATAGCTGAAGCATTAAAGTTCATGTATCAGGGACATCAAAAGGAGATTTTATGCTAGGTAGGATGTCATATATCTGACTCATCTCCTTTGTATTCTCAGAAAACTTACCTCAAAAGAATCTCTTACTCTGACAATAGTGTCGAACTTAGTTTTCAATAGATTCTCAACCATCTATACAGATTATGTCCATCCATTTGTAGTAAAAACAATGGAATCCATCATGGTTGATGCTCAGTTCTGCCAGTGCTAGCATCAACATATCTTTAGGGTCAAGGTAAGATCACAAGCATCAAAAACATCTCCAGAAAGATGAAAGTGCACTTAATTATTATAAACTTAGGCCACAGTACTGATCATGTATATCCCAATAGACTCTTCATTTGAAGGATCACAAACCTCCCTCATATCCTTAATGACAACACTGTCTATGGATATTAACAAGTTTACAAGTGATATTATAAATGTATGATGCCACTATATTTCCCTTGACAGGTGGTATGTCTGATGTCATCAACAAATCTGTAAAGGCAGCAGGGATAGCTCTCATTATGGTTTCTCATGGTAACAGGTATCTGGCATATCACAGGGTTTATTTTCCAAGGAATGATCTTGGAATTTTGCATTTTTCCAGAGAGGAGGTAAGGCCATTTAAATAATATCTACAGATTGACTGTGTGCAATTTGTTATCAAAAGAGTTACAGATTACAGCACAATTCTCACACCATAAAGCTTTTTGGATCTGAAGCATAGAAAATTGAAACCACTAAAGTGTCTCATGCCACATGGACACATTACTATTAATGTAGCCCACAGAGACAGAGAGAGCCAGTACCACCAGTGCCAGAAGTAACATGGACAGACAATGGAGTCTATCAACACTCTATTTTTATGGTCAGAATAACATCTATATACCAGAACATAAAATATCACAAGGCTTTAACCTCCACTGTTAACAGTGAAGATCAACATAAACTCAGCTGATCTCAGCCTTTCAAGGCATTAAAAACATCTCCAGTACTAACAGAAACTATGAATTTCAACATGCCTAATACTAATAGTATGAACTATGAACATCATCATAGATTCTATAGACAATTTTCTGTGGGATTCTTTCCATGGTTCTTAGAAGTAGCATGGGACACTGACCATAAGATGGCCACTGACAAAATGGTTTCTAAGCAATAACTCAGGGTATATTGCACACTGTCTTTGTGTGAAATCAGCTTTCAGTCACATGGGAGAAGTAACTATATTTCTACAACTGTTCTGCTGTAGAAGAGACCCCCTGCACATCACTTACTTTTGTGACTGGAATTAAGTTCATGTACATTGCATGATCTACATCTAGGGACACATGGATGCAACACAGGTAACAAGAGAAATTGCCATGTCACATAGACACTCAGATATCAGTGTCAGCTCACCATGGCCTGCTCAGTTCACTTACCTCCATAAGACCTCAGGCAACAACAGGGAACTGTGAAATCTTCAGGCAGTTCTCAGGCAGAAACACAGATCATGACCATCACCAGTGTCTCCATTAGCAATTGAAACCAGGCTCTCCACCATGACTGAAAGTTACATAGTCCAGCACTGGCACCACATCATCTTGAGGCTCCCATTAGGACCACAGGCATCCAAGGCATCTCAAGAAGCAACACAGATCATTTATCTCCTTATAAAATATGGGCGCACTAAGACCTTGAACTTCACAGTAGACCTTTCTGGATGAGGAATAGCAGACATCACAGAACTCTTCAAAGACCATACTGACTGGATCTCAACATGGTTTTCAGTGGCAGCATGGACAAATGATGTCATTATATTACCATTGGTGGTTAGAATCACTGACATCATCAATCTACTCCAAATGATTAGTCATGTTAACATGTATTCCAGTAGCAGCAGAGATCACTGAAATAAAGTTGCCACTGACAGTATAGATCCGGAAAAATTTTATGCAGTATCTTGTCCAGTATACATCAGTGACATCAGTGATGGGAAATTCAACAGTGTTAATTAGTTTCATTCTTCTCATGTCTACTTGCAGACAACTTCTTTGGCATCACTATATCCTCAGGTGGCAGTAATGATCTTCTCTATTTCAATTTTTATTGCTTAAACATTTTTCATGTATCAGGGACATCAAGTGAAGATTTATATGCTAGGTAGGATGTCATATAGGACTCATATCCTATGCATTTTCAGAGTACTTACCTCAATAGGATCTCAGATAATAGTGTAGACATTAGTGTCCATTATGTACTCATGCTTCTATACAGATTATGTACATTCATAATTAGTAGGAACAATTGACTCCATCATGATAGATGCTCAGAACTTTCAGTGCTGGCATCAACATATCTTCAGGGTCAAGGTAGGATTACCTGCATCAAAAGCATCTCCAGAAAGAAGACACTGTACTTAACTTGTTATGAATTTTGGCCACAGTATTGATCATGACCATCCCGATAAACTCTTCTATTTGAAGAATCATGAACCTACCAAATCTCCTTAATGACAACAGTGACTGTAGATATTAACATGTTTACCATTGATATCAGGACATGTACAATGCCATTATATCTCTCTTTGAAGTTGTTATGTCTGATGTCATCAAACTCATCCATCCGTAAGACCAGTAGAAATAACTCTCAAATGGTATCTCATGAGAACGATTATTTGGCATATAACATGGTTTCTTTTCCAAGGTATCATCTTGGAATTCTGCATTGATCTAGAGAGGATGTATGAATAATTAAAGAAATCACTTCTCTACTGGCTGAGTGCAATTTAACTTCAACTTAGATACAGGTCACAACACACTTCTAATACAAAAGAAGTGCTTTCTTGGAGCTGAATCATGGAAAATTGGCATCAGTGAAGTGTCTATTGGCATGTGGACAAACTACTATTAATGGAGTCCCAAGAGACAGGGAGACCAATAAAAGAAGTAACATGGACACACAATGGAGTGTTTTGCCAATATTTATGTTCGGTCAAGAATATATATATAGTTATAGATATAGATATAGATATGTAGATATATATATAGATATAGATAGATATAGATCAGATATAGATATAGATATAGATATAGATATAGATATAGATATAGATATAGATATAGATATAGATATAGATATAGATATAGATATAGATGATATAGATATAGATTAGATATAGATATAGATATAGATATAGATATAGATATAGATATAGATATAGATATAGATGATATAGATATAGATTAGATATAGATATAGATATAGATATAGATATAGATATAGATATAGATATAGATGATATAGGTATAGATATAGATATAGATAGATATAGGTATAGATATAGATAGATATAGATATAGAGATAGATATATACCATAACATATAACTCCAAGAGACTTTAAGCACCAGAGTTAACACTGAAAATCACCATACCCTAAGCTGAACTCAGGGATCCTTGGCATTATAAATCTCTGCAGTAGTAACAGGGACTATGGGTTTCACCATGGCTATTACTAATAGCATGAATTATGGACATCATCATAGATGCTGCAATTTTTTTTGTGGGCTTCTTTCCATGGTTCTTAAGAGAAGCATTGGACACTGACCATATGATGGCCTCTGACACCATGGTTTCTAAGCAATAATTCAAGGTATATAGCACACTGTCTTGGTGTGATTTCAGCTTGCATTCATGTAGGAGAAGTAACTATATTTCTACAAATGTTTTGCTATAGAAGGAACCCCTGCACATCACTTGATTTCTGACTGGAATTAGGTTCATGTACATTGCATGATCTACATCTAGGGACACATGAATACAAAAACAGATAACAAGAGAAATGAACATGTCACAAAGGCACTCAGATATCAGTGTTGGCTCACCATGGTCTGCTCAGTTCTCTTACCTCCATATGACCTCAGGCAACATCAGGGAACTGTGAAATCTTCAGGCAGTTCTCAGGCAGCAACACAGATCATGACCATCACCAGTGTCTCCATTAGCAATTGAAACCAGGCTCTCCACCATGACTGAAAGTTACATAGGCCAGCACTGGCACCACATCATCCTGAGACTCCCATTAGGACCACAGGCATCCAAGGCATCTCAAGAAGCACCACAGATCATTTATCTCCTTATAAAATATGGGCACACTAAGACCTTGAACTTCACAGTAGACCTTTCTGACTGAGGAAGAGCAGTCATCACAGAACTCTTCAAAGACCATACTGGCTGGATCTCAACATGGTTTCCAGTGGCAGCATGGACAAACGATGTCATTATGTTACCATTGGTGGTTAGAATCACTTATGTCATCAATCTACTCCAGAGGATTAGTCATGTTAACATGTATTCCAATAGCAGCAGGGATCACTGAAATAAAGTATCCACTGACAGTAGAGATCTGGAAAAATTTCATGCAGTATCTTCTCCAGTATGCATCAGTGACATCAGTGATGGGTCATTCAACAGAGTTAATTATTTTCATTCTCCTCATGTCCACGTGCAGACTACTTCATTGGCATTAATATATACTCAGGTGGCAATAATGGTCTTCTCTATTTCAAGTTTTATACCTTTAGCATTTTTTTGTGGATCAGGGACATCAAGTGAAGATTATTTACTAGGTAGGATGTCATATAAGGCTCACCTTCTTTGCATTTTCAGAATACTTACCTCAATAGGAATCAGATAATAGTGTAGACATTACTGTTCAATAGGTTCTCATGCTTCTATACAGATTATCTCCATCCATTATTAGTAGGAACAATTGACTCCATCATCATAGATGCTCAGAACTTTCAGTGCTGGCATCAACATATCTTGAGTGTCAAGGTAGAATCACCTGCATCAAGAGCATCTCCCGAAAGAAGACACTGCACTTACCTTGTTATGAATTTTGGTCACAGTATTGATCATGAGCATCAAGATAGATTCTCCTATTTGAAGGATCACGAACCGCCCTAATCTTCTTAATGACAACAGTGACTGTGGATATAAACATGTTTACCGTTGATATCATAACATGTCTAATGCCACTATATCTCTCTTTGCACATTTTATGTATGATGTCATCAAACTCATCAGTAAGACCAGTAGAAATAACTCTCGTATGGTTTCTCCTGGGAATGATTACATGGCATATCACATGCTTTCTTTTCCAAGTTATCATCTTGAAATTCTGCATTGTTCTAGAGAGGATGTATAAATATTTCAAGAATTCGCTTCTCTACTGGCTGTGTGCAATTTTACATCAACTTAGATAGGGTTCACAGCATACTTCTAATACAAAAGAAGCACTTGCTTGGAGCTGAATCATGGAAAATTGGCACCATTGAAGTGTCTATTGGCTGTGGGAAAACTACTATTAATGTAGTCCCAAGACTCAGGGAGACCAATACAAGAAGTAACATAGACACACAATGGAGTCTGTTGCCAATATTTATGTTAGGTCAAGAAAATATATATACAGATATATACCAGAACATATAACTCCACACGACTTTAAGCACCAGAGTTTACACTGAAAATCACAATAGCCTAATCTGACATCAGGGATTTTTGTCATTATAAATCTCTCCAGGGGTAACAGGGACTATGTGTTTCACCATGGCTAATACTAATAGCATGAATTTTGGACATCATCATAGATTCTGTGGACAATTTTGTGTGGGCTTCTTTCCATGGTTCTTAGCAGTAGCATGGGACACTGAACGTAAGATGGGGTCTGACACCATGATTTCTAAGCAATAATTTGGGGTATATTGCCAACTGTCTTTATTTGACATCAGCTTTCAGTTACTTGGGAGAAGTAACTATTTTTCTACAACTGTTCTGCTGTAGAAGGGACCCCCTGCACATCACTTGCTTTTCTGACTGGATTTAAATTCATGTACATTGCACGATCTACATCTAGGGACACATGAATGCAAAACAGATAACAAGAGAAATGAACATGGCACATAGTCACTGAGATATCAGTGTCAGCTCACCATGGTCTACTCAGTTCTCTTATCTCCATAAGACCTCAGGCAACATCAGGGAACTGTGAAATCTTCAGGCAGTTCTCAGGCAGCAACACAGATCATGACCATCACCAGTGTCTCCATTAGCAATTGAAACCAGGCTCTCCACCATGACTGAAAGTTACATAGTCCAGCACTGGCACCACATCATCCTGAGACTCCCATTAGGACCACAGGCATCCAAGGCATCTCAAGAAGCAACACAGATCATTTATCTCCATATAAAATATGGGCGCACTAAGACCTTGAACTTCACAGTAGAGTCTCTGGCTGAGGAATAGCAGACATCTCAGAACTCTTTAAAGACCATACTGACTGGATCTCAACATGGTTTCCAGTGGCAGCATGGAAAAATGATATCATGATATTACAATTGGTGGTTAGAATTACTGACATCATCGTCACTCCAAATAATTAGTCATGTTAACATGTATTCTATTAGCAGCAGGGATATCTGAATTAAAGTTGCCACTGACAGTATAGATCTGGACAAATTTTATGCAGTATCTTCTCGAGTATACATCAGTGACATTAGTGATGGGTCATTAAACATTGTTAATTAGTTTCATTCTCCTCATGTCCACTTGCAGACTACTTCATTGGCGTCACTATATCCTCAGGTGGCAGTAATGGTCTTCTCTATTTCAATTTTTATAGCTTAAGCATTTTTCATGGATAACGGACATCAAGTAAGATAATAAGCTAGGTATGATGTCATATAGGATTCATCTCCTATGCATTTTGAGAATACTTACCTCAATAGGATCTCAGCAAATAGAGTGGACATTATTGTTCAATAGGTTCTCATGCATCTATACAGATTATGTCCATGCATAACTAATAGGAACAATTGATTCCATCATGATAGATGCTCAGAACTTTCAGTGCTGACATCAACATATCTTGAGGGTTAAAGTAGTATCACCTGCATCAAAAGCATCTCCAGAAAGAAGACACTGCACTTACCATGTTATGTTCTTTGGCCACAGTATTGATCATGAGCATTCCAATAGACTCTCCTATTTGAAGGATCACGAACCTCCCTAATCTCCTTAATGACAAAAGTGACTGTGGATATTAACATGTTTACCATTGATATCATAAAATGTATGATGCCACTATATCTCTCATTGCAGTTGTTATGTCTCATGTCTTCAAACTCATCTGTAAGAGCAGTAGAAGTCACACTCATATGGTTTCTCCTGGGAATGGTTACGTGGAACATCACATGGTTTCTTTTCCAATGTATCATCTTGGAATTCTGCATTGTTCTAGAGAGGATGTATGAATATTTAAAGAAATTGCTTCTCTACTGTCTGTGTGCAATTTAACATCAACTTAGACACAGTCACAGCACACTTCTAATACAAAAAAAGCACTTTCTCGGAGTTGAATCATGGAAAATTTGCATCAGTGAAGTGTCTATTTGCATGTAGACAAACTACTATTAATGGAGTCCCAAGCGACAGGGAGAGCAATAACAGAAGTACCATGGACACACAATGGAGTTTGTTGCCAATATTTATGTTCGGTCAAGAAAACATATATATGGATATATACCAGAACATATAACTCCAGGAGACGTTAAGCACAAAAGTTAACACTGAAAATCACTGTGTAGCCTAAGCTAACCTCACGGATTCTTGGCATTATAAATCTCTCCAGGGGTAACAGGGACTATGGGTTTCACCATGGCTATTACTAATAGCATGAATTGTGGACATCATCATAGATTCAGCAGACAATTTTTTGTGGGCATCTTTCCATGGTTCTTAAAAGTAGGATGGGACACTGACAATAAGATGGCCTCTGACACCATGGTTTCTAAGCAATATTTCCGGGTTTATTGCCAACTGTCTTTGTGTAACATCAGCTTTCAGTCACATGGTAGAAGTAACTATATTTCTACAACTGTTCTGCTATAGAAGGAACCCCCTGCACATCACTTACTTTTCTGACTGGAATTAAGTTCATGTACATTGCATGATCTACATCTAGGGACACATGAATGCAACACAGATAAAAAGAGAAATTACCATGTCACATAGACACTCAGATATCAGTGTCAGCTCACCTTGGACTGCTCAGGTCCCTTACCTCCATATGACCTCAGGCAACAACAGGGAACTGTGAAATCTTCAGGCAGTTCTCAGGCAACAAAACCTATCATGCCCATCACCAGTGTCTGTATTAGCAAGTTAAACAATGCTCTCCACCATGATTAAATGTTACATAGGCCAGAACTGGCATCACCTGATCTTGAGGCTCCCATTAGGACCATAGGCATCCAAGGCATCTCAAGAAGGACCACAGATCATTTATCTCCTTATAAAATGAGGGAGCAGTAAGACCTTGAACTTCACAGTAGATCTTTCTGGCTGAGGAATAGCAGACATCTCAGAACTCTTCAAAGACCATACTGAATGGATCTCAACATGGTTTCCAGTGGCAGCATGGACAAATGATGTCATTATATTACAATTGGTGGTTAGAATCACTTATGTCATCAATCTACTCCAGAGGAATGGTCATGTTATCATGTATTCCAATAGCAGCAGGGATCACTGAAATAAAGTATCCACTGACAGTAGAGATCCGGAAAAATTTTATGCAGTATCTTCTCCAGTATACATCAGTGACATCAGTGATGGGTCATTCAACATTGTTAATTAGTTTCATTTTCCTCATGTCCACTTGCAGACTACTTCATTGTCATCACTATATCCACAGGCAGAAGTAATGATCTTCTCTATTTCAAGATATAGCTTTAGCACTTTTTGGGGATAGGGACACCAAGTGAAGATTATGATAGGTAGAATGTCATATAGGACTCATCTCCTATGCATTTTCAGAATAATTACCTCAAAAGTATCTCAGATAATAGTGTGGACATTACTGTTCAATAGGTTATCATGCATCTATACAGATTATGTCCTTCCATTATTAGAAGGAACAATTGACTCCATCATGATAGATGCTCAGAACTTTCAGTGCTGGCATCAACATATCTTCACGGTCAAGGTAGGATCACCTGCATCAAAAGCATCTCCAGAAAGAAGACACTACACTTACCTTGTTATGATCTTTTGCCACAGTATCGATCATGAGCATAAAGATAGATTCTCCTATTTTAAGGATCACAAACCTCCCTAATCTCTTTAATGACAACAGTGACTGTGGATATTAACATGTTTACCATTGATATCATAACATGTATGATGCCAATATATCTCTCATTGCAGTTGTTATGACTGATGTCATCAAACTCATCTGTAAGAGCAGTAGAAGTCACACTCATATGGTTTCTCCTGGAAACGATTACGTGGAATATCACATGATTTCTATTCCAAGGTATCATCTTGGAATTCAGCATTGTTCTAGAGAGGATGTATGGATATTTAAAGAAATCACAACTCTACTGGCTCTGTGAAATTTAACATCAACTTAGATACAGATCACAGCACACTTCAGATACAAAAGAAGCGCTTTCTTGGAGGTGAAACATGAAAAATTGACACCATTGAAGTGTCTATTTGCATGTGGACAAACTACTATTAATGTAATCCCAAGACTCAGGGAGAGCAATACCAGAAGAAACATGGACACACAATGGAGTCTGTTTCCAGTGTTTACGTTCCGTCAAAAAAATATATATATATAGATATATACCAGAACATATAACTCCAGGAGACTTTAAGCACCAGTCTTACCACTTAAAATAACCATAGCCTTAGCTGACCTCAGGGATTCTTGGTATTTTAAATCTCTCCAGGAGTAACAGGGACTATGGGTTTCACCATGGCTAATACTAGTAGCATGAATTATGGACATCATCATAGATTCAACAGAAAATTTTGTGTGGGCTTCTTTCCATGGTTCTAAGCATTAGAATGGGACACTGACCATAAGATGACCTCTTACACCATGGTTTCTAAGCAATAACTCGGGGTATATTGCACACTGTATTTGTGTGACATCAGCTTTCAGTTACATAAGAGAAGTTCTGCAGTAGAAGGGAACCCCTGCACATAACTTTCTTTTCTGACTGTGTTTAAATTCATGTAGATTGCATGATCTACATCTAGGGACACATGGATGCAACACAGGTAACAAGAGAAATTACCATGGCACATAGCCACTCAGATATCAGTGTCGGCTCACCATAGTCTGCTCAGTTCTCTTACCTCCATATGACCTCATGCAACATCAGGGAACTGTGAAATCTTCAGGCAGTTCTCAGGCAGAAACACAGATCATGACCATCACCAGTGTCTCCATTAGCAATTGAAACCAGGCTCTCCACCATGACTGAAAGATACATAGGCCAGCACTGGCACCACATCATCCTGAGACTCCCATTAGGACCACAGGCATCCAAGGCATCTCAAGAAGCAACACAGATCATTTATCTCCTTATAAAATATGGGCGCACTAAGACCTTGAACTTCACAGTAGACCTTTCTGACTGAGGAAGAGCAGTCATCACAGAACTCTTCAAAGACTATACTGGCTGGATCTCAACATGGTTTCCAGTGGCAGCATGGACAAACGATGTCATTATGTTACCATTGGTGGTTAGAATCACTTATGTCATCAATCTACTCCAAAGGATTTGTCATGTTATCATGTATTTCAGTAGCAGCAGGGATCACTGAAATAAAGTTGTTACTGACAGTATAGATCCGGAAAAATTTTATGCAGTATCTTCTCCAGTATACATTAGTGATATCAGTGATTGGTCATTCAACAGAGTTAATTAGTTTCATTCTCCTCATGTCCACTTGCAGACTTTTTCATTGGCATCACTATATCTTTAAGGGGCAGTAATGATCTCCTCTATTTCAGTTCTATAGTTGAAGCTTGTTCATGAATCATTAATATCAAGGTAATATTCTGTGGTTAGTTTTATGTCATATATCTAACTTATCTCTCTGCATGCTCATAATACTTACCTCATTATGACCTTCTGTATCAGTATGGACCTTGTTGTTTTTTGGGTTCTCCATCATCGATACTTGATTATGATGGATTGCAGATTATGTCCATCCATTAGTAGTTGGAACAATGGTCTTCATCATGATTGTTGTTAGAGCTTCCAGTGCTTTCACTATGTCTCCGGTTTAAAGTTGTATCACAGACATCAAAAGCTTCTCTAAAATGAGGACAGAACACTTACCTCTTTCTGATATTAGACCACAGTATAAATCATGAACTTCCCAAAAGACTTTTCCATTTGAAGGATCACAAACCTCTGTGGTCTCTCTATTGACAAAACTGACTGTGGACAATAACATGGTTCCCAGTGATATCATGAAGTAATGATTTTATTCATTATTTTTTCCTCGGCAGTTGGTATCACTGATATTATCATTAATCCATATTGTTTGTTTGGATCACTGGAATTTTGCTTTCCTCTGCCATCTGGTGTTTGGTATGCAACAAGGTTTCTTTTTTCAGGAAGCATCTTGTAGTTCTATATAGTGTCAGAGAAGTGGTAAGACCATGTATTGAAACCTCTTCTCCATTTACAGCACACATCTTGATATCAGAATGGTTACTACTATTAGCACACTTGTCATACATATGAAGTCCATTTGGGAAGAATCATGGAAAACTAGCATAAGTAAATATTCTCTTAACAGTTGTAGACACTCATCTCAATTTTTCTCAAGATGCAGGAGGCATTCCTGACAGCATAGCTGTTCTTTACCTGAAATATTATTGACAAAATTTGTTGTTCTTTATGAATGACCTCAAAATAACATATAAGATATCATATAACTCCACATGACCATAGTCAGCATTGGTTATATCTAACTTCAAAGTGAACTCTGCTGCACTCACAGATCCTTTATATTTATGGTATCCTCTGAATGCAAATACTGTCTATGGGTATTAATAATTATGTGTGCCTAGTCTCATGAGGCAGTATCAATCATGGATGTCAACACAAACTCAGTTTTCATCAGGGATCTTGGGCATTAACAGATACTCTATTTACAACAAAAATATTGACATCAACATCCTTGATTCTTGTAAGCAGTTATGTTTTACATCATTATAGCTGCATGTTTCAGTGCAGATAAAAGATATCAAACATGATTCTGTTAATAGCACACACAGATCAGTTACTTCAACATAGTCTTAGGCATTACAATTGACCAGAGTCTTCTAATTGCCTCTTGTGGCAACATCAACAAGGTCTCATGCTGTGACATGGATCAGAACCATCAACAAGTTTTCTTTGGAAAACATGGAGTACTGATGTCAACTGCAGGCAGTGCAGATCAATGATATTGTCAGTTGCAAGAAGCAGTAAGAACCATGCATATATTTCATATCATTTAACACACATATTCCCTTAGTTTTAGATATATTTTGTTTTGGTATAATTGTTATGGCCAGGTAATATGCTTAAATGATAAAATAGCACAACAAAATATAATATAAACATTAAACATATAACTTTTTACTATATATTTTATAGTGAATATTTCAGTAACTTGAAAAATTTTTCTGACACCCAAAAACTATAGATTTTTTTAGTAATTTATACCATTCAATTGATATGTCTAAATGTTTCTTTTCTAGCCTTCTTTAAGTCTTCACAATCAATACATAAAAGCATCATCTTTGATTCCTTGATATGACCATAATTTGGACTTCATCCTTGGGGTTAATTTCTGCATTACCCATGGTTTCCAATGACACCTGACTCTATAGGCTCTATGTACACAAAAGGGTAGTAAAATAGAATAAAACAAAT
Source organism: Micromys minutus (assembly GCF_963924665.1). Taxonomy (NCBI): domain Eukaryota; kingdom Metazoa; phylum Chordata; class Mammalia; order Rodentia; family Muridae; genus Micromys; species Micromys minutus. The sequence continues at coordinate 98,977,338 of NC_137970.1, read as the reverse complement.
TTCAATTTAAACCATTTAAAGAATATTATTTTTTTTTGCATTTCATCATTTATTTAGATATTGAAGCTCTCACACTAAGTTTTAACAAGCTGACAAACTATTTCTCCCACAGAACTATATCCACACATTCGCAGACAGTATAAATATGGTTGAACTAACATTAATACACATCACCTTTTTATTGATTACATAATAAAACAAATGATCATGTATCCAATTATTAAGTTACATAGCTCAAAAAACATATAAAATATTTCTGCTCAGATTGCTAGTAGATCCCACTTTTTCTTTTTTGCAAGAGTTTGGGTAGAGAAGGGAAAACCATAATTCAAACAAGTTGGAAAGCTTCTGATAGGTAAGGAAAACAAAAGCATTTTGGGAATTTTGATTAAGATTTGGTTAGCTACAACAATGTATCTCTATGTCTTAAAAAATATTTACTAAATTAAAGAGCATACTCTACATGTTCTGCACAAGACAAAGGCAACATAGTACTAAAAATACTTAATAGCCTCCTCTTGTTTCTTTTGCAGGCCCTTTCTGTTAGGTTGAACCTGAGTGCAAACATTAAATTAACTATAAGGCTTTTTGTCTGAAGACATTATTGAAGATATGTGCATCTGTAACAAAGTTGATTTTCAAATGGAGGTTGCTCCAAACAGCACAAAATGAGACAAAGGCATTAAATAATCACTGCAAGACGTAGTTTAACAAAAAAGTGACAGCTGAGCAAACCTGATGTGTTGTGGTGCGTGTGTGGGAGATGTGAGCAGGCAGATAAGGAGAGAATCCTGCAGTGTTTGAAATGACTGAAGGAACACACCATGGAAGGTCTAGGGAGTTCTTAGTTCCTGGGATTTTGGTTCTGTATGATGATAAAAATATACAAGTATTGTGCTGGGTCTTTTGGCACCTAATCCTTCTAAATTCCTTATAGACTAATAGTATTCTGGCACAGGAGTACATTTAATGACATAACTCAACACCTCATTTTAGGGAAGGTCAATTGGTACAAATAAGCACATTTTAAATGCTGACCAGCAAAAGCGTTTTGCTAAGTGTCCAAACATGTTGATCACAGCCCACACATAGAGGTTGCAATTCTGTCAAGCGTGTGGCCTTGTAGAACTGTTTTTATATTTTTATTAATGGCAATAATCATAAAATATATATTTGCCCATGTAATTCAACTTATAGATTGGGGTGAATTGTTACTTAAAATTGATACTGAGAACACTTACTAAATGAAATTTGAAGAAGTTGTGTGAGAATATGGCAGCCGGTGTTAAGGCAGTTCATCCTCCACTATCCTTAATAACAGAGACCAAAAGCAAAAGTGCTTACCTATATGTAGCCTACATATTACTGGAAAGCACTAAATCCCACAAGATTACAGGGAACTTTGTATCCCCACATTTTATTTCGATTTCTCAACATATAAATTAAAAAGTAATAAACCGATAAATATGTGCAGTTTTTTTAAATTTTCTAAGGTTTCTATCCTTAGAATTTTAAGACAAAGAGATAGTTCCAGGTGTTAATATAAACAGGAATAAAATATTAATTTTATATTTGTGTTTATTTAATATTTTGTCATATTAATTTTGTTAAATTGAAACATGCTTAAATTATATCTTTAGCTAGATATAGACACTGACTTTTCTTTTATTTAGGTAATCTATTAAGTATTTCTGCTTTTCAGATAATACTCGTCTTTCGCTTCTAATTTCTAAGCTGTTCTCTCACTCATATATAACCATTCTTCATGCTTTAAAATTAATATGTTCCACTTATTTTTTTTCCAATTTTGTTTCACATGGTTCTATATTTTTGTACATTCATTTCTGGCAGTGTTCTAGTTTTTCTCTGTTAATGCCTGAAATTATATACTACACTACATTAAAATCATCCCCTGTACTTCAAATATTTATGTTTATTTTGAGAAATTCTGGGAAAAAAGGGGATAGGTGCAAGTTCTTGTTGTAAGGAAAGGACAAAGCATTCAGAGCGTTCTGACAATGAGAAATGACAACATTTCTTCTGTCAAGATCGTTCCCTTTATGGCTGAATTACAGTACAGATTTGAAAAAAAATAATTTATATAACTCTGGCAAGCACAATGATAGTCTTACATATAAAATGGTTTTAGACTCCATGTCTCATTCAAAATTTCACAGTGCAGTGAGAAAATTAAATCAAAATTTTTTTTGCATTTAATAACTGAATTATTTCAGAAGTCAAATAACCTGATGTTCTTATCTTATCAACGTTTGCAAGAAAGTGAATGAAAGTATATTGTATTCTTTATACTTCAATCTTTTTAAACATTGTTATTTCATTACATTTTGCATTTGGTGATAAATATTTAACAACATACTTATTTTAATTCTCAGTTAACTAGTTTAACAATATACATATTTTAATTCTCTATTTACTAGTTTAAACAAATTAATAGTTAATAATGAGAGTTGCTGAAAGGTAAATTTTCCAAGTGTTTATAATGATCATATGTTGTAGGGAGCCGTTTGTGCTGCACCCAAACGTGGTGCCGGCTTCCCGCCGAGAGCTCAGCAAACAGAGCTGCTGCCCAGCCAAGAGACTTAATGCGCATGCACCACATATGTCATCAGCCCGCTCTCGGGGCATACTATTGAGTTACAGGAGGGCGCACCAATGAGGTAGCGACACAAGTCTCCTAGGCATATATAGCAGTGCATTTTCTTTCCCCACGTGGAGAAGAAGAAGGAGAAGAAGACGGAGAGACCCCACGTGGAGGGATGGCGGAGAGGACCACGTGGAGAGAGACTTGGTAAAATAGATTGCGGGAGGTCCCGCATGGACAGAGACTGGACAGAAAGATCGTTCGTGGGGGACTGCGCGTGAGAGGCCGTCTAGACAGTAGAATTCGGTAGGGAGTCCCCGGCTGAGAGAGAAGTTTCCTGCTCATGAAGCCCCTGCTCAAAGTGCTGTAGAATAAAGGTTATTCCACAGAAGAAGCTGTTCGTTTGTTGCACGCCTGTTCCTAGCGGCGGGAAGCGTGGGCGTGGGACAATATGTATCTGTAATTTTCTAGATATTTTGATTTTTTTTGAAATCCATGAAAACTAGTTATCTTTATATTTTTTATAAAATAGAACTATTATCCATACAATTAGAGTACTGTTCTGAAATTTAAGTAAAATGTAAACAGTTATATGGCATGTAATATAATAGCTAATATGGTAGTTAGTACCAATTAATTAATTAAAACTTAGAGATTGAGGCACTGAAAACACCTCTGATAAATTAAATATTAATTAAGAATAATCTATGGCTAAATTAAGAATAATCACAGATATTGTCTGTGCAGAAATAACTTGACTGTTACTTGGTAGAGCAAATCCATTCTTAACTGTGCTTAGGTCCACTGCTTGTCCAGATAGATATCTTGGAACATAATATAGAGACAGCAACCTGAAACCGTATATTGTTAATTCGGTGCTCTCTGGTTTTTACTCTGTTTTCAGGAATGTTCTCTAGTTCCCATAACTGTGATATCTCTGTCACAGTAACCTGGATTTGGGAACCAAATATTTTTTTTTTCTCTCTTAAACAAAAAAGTAACTTTTGTCAGAATATTTTATTACAGCAATAGGGAAAGAAACTAAAACATCTATCTCCTGCTGAAAAAAATTTAATTATTTTTTGGGTGTGCTAAAACTTGCTATTCCTTATATACTGAAACACTCAACATCCTTCTGCAAATATTTCTCAATGATATTCATTGTTTCTATATTCACAATAACAAGGAAGTAGAAATAACATAAATGTCCTAACTGATGTGTGGTCCATATACTATATGGAATATTTAGCTGTCAAGAAATGCAGTCAGAGAAAAAACACATATATATGAATAAAATGTAAAAATTTACATTGAGAAGTTAATCTAGACACTAAAACAGAAATGTTACATATTATTTTTCATTAAAGGCTCTTAGCTCTAAATTTTTCAATGTGAGTGCATGACTTCAAGAAACTTCAGAAATCAGGGTTATTAGTCAGAGAGCAATAGACTGAGCAAAACAGGCTACAAGTCAAATGAAGAAGGACAAAAAACAAAGTAATTCAAAGAATCATGAGGACATACTTTAAAAGCCTCTGGTTGGTTAAATTATTTAATTTCTTAAAATATGGCTAATTAAATGGATAGATATAACTTACCAAAGTTACATAACGATCAAATAATCTATTTAAATAAGCCTATAAACTCTAAGGAAATAGAAGCAGTCATTAATAATATGAGAACCATAAAAGACCCAGCAACATGTTTTTAGTACAGATTTTTACCAAAATTTCAAAGAAGAGATAATGCCAATACTACTCAAAACTTTTCCCAAAATCCAAACAGGTAGAGTATTCCCAAATTCATTTTATGAGGCTAGAGTAACACAGAAACCCAAACCACACAGTGATTCAAAAAAAAAAAAGAAAAGAAAAGAAAGAAAGGAAGAAATACAGACCAATTTTTGTCATTAACATAAATGCAAAAATATTCATAATAAAATACTCACAGTCTAAAAATGCATCAATTCCATTTATTAAGCATTATTATCAACTATAACTCTTCCTAAAGATGCAGAGATTAGTTACCATACAAAAATAAGAAATGTAATCCATTATATAAACAAATTGAATGAAACGAAAACACACTTTATAATCCCATTAGATTCCAAAATACCTTTGAAAAACTCCAACACTGTTCATGATGAAATTCTGGGAAAAATTGGGGATACAAGGGCCATGTGTAAATATAATAAAGACAATTTACAGGGAGCCAATGGTCAAACTCAAATTAAATTTGAAAATCCATATCAATTTCACGACAATAAAGAAGAAGAAAATGATGCTTATTTTCTCATACATAATCAATATAAAAATTCATATTTTAGCAGGAGAAATAAGGAATTTGAATGAGACCGAGGGGATGCAAATTGGAAATGAAGTTATAGTATTGCTTAATGTGGGCAATATGATAGTATACATAAGTGAAACCCAAAATTCTATCAGGGATCCACTAGACTGATAAACATCACTAGTGAAGTGGATGGATATAAAATTAACAAAAACAGCAACAAAGATAAGTAACCTTTTACACATATACATACTGAGGAAGAAATTAGAAAAACAACACCCTTCACAATAGCCAGAATAATATAAATATTGATGGTTTAACTTTATTCAACCAAATGAACAACCTGTATGGCAAAAAATTTCAAGTCTCTGAAGAAAGTAATTGAAAGACACATCAGAGACAGAAAGATCTCTCATACACATGGATTGGGTGGATTAAGGTAAAAAAAAATTAGAAAAAAAATGTCATCATACCAAAGCAAGCTACAGATTCGAAACACTTGACATCAAAATTCCAACACAATTCTTTACAGATCTTGAAATAACAACACTCAACTTCATATGAAACAAAACAAAAAACACAAACATCCCAGGATGATTACAATAGTCCTGTTTAATAAACAAATATTTGGAATATTTTTTTTCTTAATTTCAAACTCTACTATGAAGCAATAGTAATAAAAAATGCATGGCATTAGCATAAAAACAGTTAAGTTGATCAATGGAACTAAATAGATATGTTCAGACAAATAGAAAGATCTAGAGAAGATCATACTGAAAGATGTAACCTAGTTGCAGAAAGAGAAACTTTGCATGTACTCATTTATAAGTGGATTTAGCTGTTAAGTAAAGAACAATCATGCTTTATTCCTCAGACCCAGGGAACCTAAGTAAAACAAAGAGGGTTCATGGTGCTAGGGGAATTAATGGCTCTTGTGACTTGGAAATAGTTTGGTTTTGAAGGTGAATTTGAGGCTAGTAAAGATGAAATCAGGAGGAATAAGTCAGTCAAAAAACCTTTGGTCACCCATTATCCTGACTACAAAATGTACTCAGGTGTCAATGATTCAGACATTTAGGAGTGGCCAACTTATGACTGGTTCAACTTAACGTCCAAAATACAAGTGGAAGTTCATGTCCGACACTGTTTAGAGGTCCAGGTGCTAGAATCAGAGTATATTAGAAGCAAGAATAGAATCACATATGGCTAGGGAAAAAAAAGTGAATGAAATAATTTCTACTGGTATTCTGCTATCTTGCTAGATTGGCGCCCAGCCCAAATGTTATCAGAGACACTTCTTCTAGCAACCAAAGGAAACAAATGCAAAGACCCATAGCAAACATTAGGAAAAAACAGGGAATACCAATAGGAGGAAAAAAATAGAAGTGAGAAGACATGAGGAAACTACTCAAATACAGCAAGCACAATAGACTAAGCAGGACTGATAAGGATTCACAGAAACTGAAGGAACGATCACAGACACTGTATGCACCTGAGCTAGGTCCACTGAATAAGCTTATGTTTGTGTAGCTTGGAGTTCTTTATTACTCAGAACAATTGTGAGTTTGGTTTTCTCTGAGTTCGGTTGTCTCTGATTTATATATACATATGGCACCCTTTTTATTTTTTTCCTACTTGGTTGTCATGACCAGTTGTGATATGAGTGTTTCTGCCAAGTGTTATATCTTATTAGACAATATTCATTGATATCCCTATGAAATTTCAATAGATATCCCTATTTGGAATAACAATAGAGGAGGAGTTGATCTGGGGGAAAAAAGGTACAGTGAGTGTCTGAGAGGAGGGGAGGGAAGTGAATCTATATTTGGGATATAATGTATGAGAGAAGATTTTTTTTTAAGAAAGGCAAGGAAACGGAAGGGTCAAGAATTTAAAGAAATTGGGCATAGGGAGTCAGACCTCTGTTCAAGATAAGCCTGTTCTATAAAGAAAGTTCCAGGATATCCAAAGCTCCACAGAAAAATTTTTCGTTCAAAGATTTATTACTTATCATATTCTGCTATTTTGATGAATTTTATTTAGTAGAGGATGGCCTTATCTTGCATCGATGGGAGGAGGGGCTCTTGATTCTGTGAAGGTTGGATGCCCCAGTAGAGGGGAATTCTGGGGTAATAAGGTGCTAGTGGGTGGGTGGGCAGAGGAGCACACTCATAGATGCAGAGGGAGGGGGCATGGAATAAGGGAGTTCTGGAGGGGAAACTGGGAGAGGAAATAACATTTAAAATATAAATTCATAAAATATCCAATAAATAAATAAATAAATAAAATACAATGCATATTGTGGAAAACATTTTTGGTACCTCTGGACACTTGGTGGAAAATAATCTTAGTTTACCAGGACATTCTGAAGCCGGCCAAAGGCAGGAACCTGGCCTTAGTGCTACACCCTGATAAGGGTATAAGTAAGTACATTTGCATCTGTAGCTCAAGGCAGAACCCATAGGAATTAAGGCTATAAGGAAGCATCTGAAGTTCAGGGCAGAACCCTTAGGAATGTATCCTATAAGGAAGTTCATTTGCAGAAAAACCCTTAGGAATGTAGCTTAGAAGGAAGTACATTTGCATCTGTAGTTCAAGGAGGTTTCCTTAGGAAGGTAGTTCAGGGCAGGGCAGATTCTGCTAATGTGGGCACAGCAGTCTTCTTGTCTCTTGAGACCCCCTTTATGGGCTCCAAAAAGATGTTTAAGGGGATCTTTGGTTGTTAACTTGCTTGTTCCTGGACTCAGAACTGATGTTGTCTTTCTGCATGTAATTAAAATGATTTAAAAGAGGACTGAATAAACAAGGCTTAGCTTCATTCTCAATTCTGACAAGTTGTTATAATTCTGACTAACTTGTTTCTTTTTTCTTTCAATCCTCATTCCAGCCCTGGAGAAGCCCTGTTGTTTGACCAAGCTGGTCTTGGACAGCATATTTTAAAACCAACAAAATACAGAGACTCTTAATAGCTGATTACTACTACTCTTACACTAATTACACTTGCTCACATGAGAAAACAATTGAAATAATGTTTATCTAAATTTAACTTTTAATAAAGACATCAATCTTAATGTAACAGATTTCTTAAATAGTCAAAGCTTATCTTATAAATGAAACCAATATAACATATATTATTATAATAAACATGTATATAACAACAAAAGAACTTTATTGGTAAATGTTTTTTTTCTAGAAATAAAATTTAAGAGAATAGAGTAGTTTTCAGAGAGAAGACATCAAAAGTTTACTAATTTTAATGAAATAAAAGAGAAATATAAATTATGGATATAGTAAATCAACTTACATGTAATCATTTCTCATCAGCTTATAAATTACATTTAATTATTAATTGTATTTAATATTAGTTGGTTTAATAAAAATAATCATACCTCATGAGTTTAAATGATTGCCTGTTTGTAAAGTTTTTACAATAGCAATAGCACATGCTAATCACAGTTTAGTTGTTTGTCCTCATAAATAAATTGGCAACTGAGATAAAAATATAATTTATCTTTGTAAAATACATACAATTTCAAAGTATGATAAAAACCTTTCAATATTTCAGAATAAGTTTTCTGTATTGAAAGTATAAATTCTTAAAGAATATCATCCCGAGTGAGATAACCCAGTCACAAAAGAACAGACATAATATGCAGTCACTGATAGTGGGATGCTAACCCCAGAGGCTTGGACTGCCCCAGAAACAACTCACAGACAGTGTGAAGTTCAAGAAAAAAAACAAAACAAAACAAAACAAACAAACAAAAAAAAGCCATGCTCAATCCTTACACACCAAGAAAACATTGACTAATTCCAGGTCACATTCTGTTTTACATGTACTTTTTGCTCATTGTAACTAGTAAGACCTTAGTGCAGAGTATCAAACCTTAAAAAAAAAAAAAAGCCAAGCACAGACACAATTGTATTTGTATACATTTACGCAAAAATGTTTAATTTTTTTCTTTTATCTTTGTTTTTTAAAATAAAGTTTAAAATAAAAAAGAAAGTATAAATTCTAAAAGTGTTAAGATTTTTATCTAAAAATGAATATTAAGTTACAATTTATGTAATTGTTCTATTTTGAATTATACCATTTAAATAATGGTAGCTATAAATTAGAATGAGTCTGAATACAAATATTTCATCATGAATTTCGGTAAACATCCTAAGAGTGCTAACTGAATGAAAAATGTAATTACTATAGAAAACAGCAACAGCTACAGAAGTGATGAGTTTGTTATGCTTACCTATCTGGAGCAATGAACAGTATCATTCTCTAAAATAGAAAGGTGAATCTACTAGTTAATCAGAATATTCTTATTGGATAAATATAAGAATTAAAATAAAAACAAATTAAAAGTGCTGATCATATTTATCTGATATTAAAAGTAACACCTGATATTTTTCAATTAGTTAAATCAATGAATTATGAAAGACTGTAAGATCATCTTTCATTCCCCAACACAGTGATGAAAGATAATATTTTTAATATCTGTGTATCATATATTTATATAAAAAGATAAGTTAATGCCCAGCATGAGAGTTTTCCCAAAGTCATAGTTTGTCTATAAGGATGCTTCACACTATAAATTAACTGTGGTATTTTATCACAGTGTATACAAATTTACAAATTGATATTCTATTCTTTAAAGGTCATTATGCACTCAACATGTTTATACAGTTTAAGACTACCAATATATAGCAGTTTCATCAGGACCGCCAACAGGTCACTGGGAGTTTAAAGAGCTGCAGGAGCTCTTTCCATCTTAAGTGGAAAGGTGAGTAAATTTCTTCTGCCCACTGTCTACTCCATGGAAAGCTGCCCCTGAACTCTCATAGCACATGCAGCATTACTCCCTGAGAGTGGACGATTCTTGTCCAATCTGCCCCGGTACAGGTACATCAGGACTGGGCTCTGCCATGAGAATGCACAGCCTATACTTAGAGAGGAATGTCCAGGAACAATTTCACTCTGGAGACCACGGGCCCACAGACCCACTCTGAATGGACAGTTACAGGATCTTTGATTGTTAACTTGCTTGTTCCCTATCTCAGAACTGATGTCATCTTTCTGCATGTAATTAAAGTGGTATATAAGAAGACTAATAAACAAAGGCCTCACATCAGCCTTGACTTTTCAACTGCAGTTGTAACCATAAAGAGAGTGAGAGAGAGAGAGAGAGAGAGAGAGAGAGAGAGAGAGAGAGAGAGAGAAGCTAACCTAACATTTTCTATAACAAGATGGCAAGAAGCAAGCGCAAGAAGATAAGAAACAGAAACCAAGACACCCTGGCAAAATCAGAACCCAGTTCTCCCACCACTGCAAAGAGTGTATATCCCAACTCACCAGAAAAATAAGATTTAGACTTAAAATCATACTTTACTATGATGATGGAGGTCTTTGAGAAGTGCATAAATAACACACGTAAAGAAGTCTAGGAAAACAAGGAGAACATACAAAAACAAGGAGAATACATGAAATTAAGTTGAAGCACTTAAAGAGGAAACACACACAAAAAAATCACTTAAAGAGTTAAAGGCTGAACAATTGGTGAGTGGGAGACCTAGGCTGCTGGGGAGCAGAGTGATCTCTGCGGAGTACACACGGAAAGTGCACCCCGTGCCTTGACCTGCCCTGTCCTGCCCGATCCTGTGACCTGGAACAGAACTTAGGAACTTCTGTTTCCACCCGGAGGCGACTTCAGGACACAGAGCAGAGCTTGGCCCATCTACCACCTGGAACAGCAGCTCATAGAGGCTGAGAAACTGGTGGGTGGAAGACCTGGGCTGCCAGGGAGCAGAGAGATCTCTGCGGAGTGCACACGGAAAGTGCACACCCTGCCCTGACCTGCTCTGTCCTCCCCGATCCAGTGACCAGTGACCGGGAACAGATCTTAGAAACTTCTGTTCCCACCCGGAGACGACTTCAGGACACAGAGCAGAGCCTGGCCAAACTGCCAGCTGGAACGGCGGCTCATAGAGGCTGAACAAATGGTGAGTGGGAGACCTAGGCTGCTGGTGAGCGGAGGGATCTCTGCGGAGTGCACACGGAAAGTGCATGCCCTGCCTTGACCAGCCTTGTCCTGCGTATCAGGTGACCTGAAACAGAACTTAGGAACTTCTGTTTCCATCAGGAGGCGACATCAGGACACAGAGCAGAGCCTGGCCCATCTGCCACCAGGAACAGTGGCTCGTAGAGGCTGAGCAACTGGTTGGTGGGAGATCTGGACTGCCAGGGAGCAGAGAGATCTCTGCGGAGTGCACACGGAAAGTGCACCCCCTGCCTTGCTCTGCCCCGCCCTGTCTGATCCAGCAACCAGGAATAGAACTTTGGAATTTCTGTCCCCACACGGCGACTCTGAGGCGTAGAACAGGGCTTGACCCATCTGCCACCTGGACCAGTAGAGATCCAGGGACACAGAGCAGATACAAGGGAAAGGCAAGAACATATCACTGACAACAAAATGGAAAGAGGAAAGCAAAAGAGTATATCCCAAGGAAACCAAGACAACCTGGCAACACCAGAACCCAGCTCTCCTATAACAGAAAACATCGGAATTCTAAACACTCCAGAAAAGGAAGACACAGACCTGAAATCATACTTCAAGATGCTGATAGAGATACTTAAACAAGAACGGGAGGAAAAGCAAAAAGATTCAGAAGCTTTTAAAGAGGAAACAAGAAAAACACAAAAAGAACTCAAAGAACTAGAGGAAAACAGAATCAAAGAGATGAAGGAATGGAAGAGGGAATTTAAAACGGAAATTGACACAATAAAGAAAAGACAAAAAGAGATAACCCTAGAGGTAGAACACCTAAAAAAGAAATCAGAATCACAGAAGCAAGCATTTCCAATAGATTACAAGAGATGGAAAAGAGAATCTTGGGGGCAGAAGACAACATTGTAAACATAGACAAAACAGCCAGAGAAGATGCAAAAAAAAAAAAAAAAAAAAAAAAAAAAAAAAAAAAAAAAGCTCCTAGCCCAAAATGTCCAGGAAATCCAGGACATAATGAGAAGACCGAACCTAGGGATAATAGGAATAGAAGAGGGAGAAGAGTATCAACTCAGAGGCACAGTAAATATCTTCAACAAAATCGTAGAAGAAAACTTCTTTACCCTCAAGAATGAGATGACCACGAGCATAAAAGAAGCCTTCAGAACTCCAAATAGGTTGGACCAGAAAAGAAATACCTCCTGACACGTAATAGTAAAAACATCAAGTGCCCAAAGCAAAGAAAGAATACTAAAAGCAGTAAGGGAAAAAGGTCAGGTAACATATAAAGGCAGGCCAATCAGACTAACACCCGATATCTCAACAGAGACTATGAAAGCTAGAAGAGCCTGGACAGACATCATGCACACCCTAAGAGAACACAAGTGCCAGCGCAAGCTGCTATACCCAGCAAAACTATCAATCACCATTGATGGAAAGATGAAGATATTTCAAGACAAATCAAAATTTACACAATATCTGACCACAAACCCAGCACTACAACAAATTATATGTGGAAAAGACAATACAATGAGGAAAAATACAGCCTAGTAAAAACAAGAAAACTCCTAAACAAGAAAACTATAAGAAGAAAAAGACACAGACACAACTCAACCCACAAAAGCAATAATGGCAGGAAACAGAAACAACTATTCCTTGATATCTATTAACATAAATGGACTCAACTTCCCAATAAAGAGACATAGGCTAAAAGACTGGATACATAAAGAAAATCCAGCATTTTGTTGCATACAGGAAACTCATCTCAGAGACAAAGACAGACACTATCTCAGAGTAAAATGGTGGGAAAAAACTTTCAAGCAAACAGCTCCAAGAAACAAGCTGGAGTGGCAATTCTAATATCGAATAAAGTAAATTTCAAACCAAAAGTTATCAAAAAAGATAAGGAAGGACACTTTTTACTCATTACCAGGGAAATCGGTCAGGAGAAACTCTCAATCTTTAACATATATGCTCCAAATAAAAAAACACCCACATTCATAAAAGAAATCCTACTAAAGCTCAAAAAATATATTTCACCTTACACAATAATAGTGGGAGACTTTAATAACTCACTCTCACCAATGGACAGATTATGGAAACAGAAACTGAACAACGACACTGGAAAACTAGCATAGATTTTGAACCAACTAGAATTAATAGATATATACAGAACATATTATCCTAAAGTAAAATAATACAGCTTCTTCTCAGCACCCCATGTCACCTTCCCAAAAATTGACCACATAATTGGACACAGAGCGAGCCTCAATCGATATAAGAAGATTGAAATACTCCCATGCACCCTCTCAGATCACCATGGTCTACGGCTTGTCTTTAACAACAACAAAGACAACAAAAAGCCCACATACACGTGGAAACTAAACAACGCTCTGTTAAACGATAGCAGGGTCAAAGAAGAAATAAAAAAAAAGGAATTAAGGATTTTCTAGAATTCAACGAAAACGAAAAGACAACATACCCAAACCTATGGGATGCAATGAAAGCAGTACTGAGAGGAAAACTCATAGCCCTAAGTGCTTCCAAAAAGAAACTGGAGAGAGCTTACATCAGCAACCTGACAGCACAGCAAAAAGCCCTAGAACAGAAGGAAGCAGATATACCCAAAAAGAATAGACGGCAAGAAATAATCAAAATTAGGGTAGAAATAGACCAAATAGAATCAAAAAGAACCATTGAAAAAATCAACAAAAACAAGAGCTGGTTCTTTGAGAAAATCAACAAGATTGATAAACCCCTAGCCAGACTAACTAGAGGGCAAAGTGAGAGTATACAAATTAACAACATCAGAAAGGAAAGTGGGGATGTAACAACTGAAACTGAGGAAATTCAAGAAATCATCAGATCCTACTACAAAAACTTATACTCCACAAAATTGGAAAATCTGGAGGAATTGGACAATTTTCTAGACAGATACAAGATCCCAAAGTTAAACAACGACCAAGTAAACCTTCTAAATAACCCTATAACACCTAAAGAAATAGCAGAAGTCATCAAAAGTCTCCCAACCAAAAAAAGCCCAGGTCCAGACAGGTTCAGTGCAGAATTTTATCAGACATTTATTGGGGATATAACACCAATATTCTCCAAAATATTCCAAAAGATAGAATCAGATGGAATACTACCTAACTCATTTTTTGAGGCTACAATAACCCTCGTACCTAAACCACATAAAGACCCTACAAGGAAAGAGATCTTCAGACCAATCTCACTTATGAACACTGGTGCAAAAATCCTCAACAAAATACTTGCAAACCGAATCCAAGAACACATTAAAACGATCATTCATCATGACCAAGTAGGCCTCATCCCTGGGATGCAGGGAAGATTTAATATAAGGAAATCCATCAATGTAATCCACCATATAAACAAACTCAAAGACCAAAATCACATGGTCATCTCACTAGATGCTGAGAAAACATTTGACAAAATCCAACACCCCTTTAGGTTTAAAGTCCTGGAAAGAACAGGAATCCAAGGTCCATACCTAAACATAATAAAAGCAATATACAGCGAACCAACAGCCAACATCAAACTTAATTGGGAAAAACTTGAAGCAATCCCACTAAAATCAGGGACTCGACAAGTTTGCCCACTCCCCCCTCTACCTATTCATCATAGTACTTGAAGTCCTGGCTGGAGAAATTAGACAGCAAAAGGAGATCAAGGGGATACAAATAGGAAAGGAAGAGATAAAAACATCACTCTTTGCCGATGACATGATAGTGTACTTGAGTAACCCAAAAAATTCCACCAGAGAACTCCTACAGCTGATATACAAGTTCAGCAAAGTGGCTGGATACAAAATGAACTCGAACAAATCAGTAGCCTTCTTATACTCAAAGGACAATCATGTGGAGAAAAAAATTAGGGAATAGGTACCCTTCACAATCGTCACAAAAACTAGGAAATACCTTGGTGTGACTCTAACTAAGCAAGTGAAGGACCTGTATGACAAGAACTTCAAACCTTTAAAGAAAGAAATTGAGGAGGATCTCATAAAATGGAAAGATCTCCCATGCTCATGGATTGGAAAAATCAACATCTTAAAAATGGCCATCCTACCAAAAGTAATCTACAGATTCAATGCAATCACCATTAAAATTCCAACCCAGTTCTTCATGGAACTTGAAAGATCAATGTGCAATTTCATATGGAATAACAAAAGACCTAGAATAGCTAAATCCATCCTCAACAACAAAAAAACATCAGCGGGAATCACTATCCCTGACCTCAAGCTATATTACAAGGCAATTGTGCTGAAAACTGCATGGTACTGGTACAGAAATAGGCATGTGGATCAATGGAATAGAATAGAAGATCTAGAAATGAGCCCTCATGTATATGGTCACCTGATTTTCATAAAAGAGCAGTAAACCTTCAATGGAAAAAGGACAGCCTATTCAACAAATGGTGCTAGTCCAACTGGCACTCAGCATGCAAAAGAACGAAAATAGACCCTTTCTTCTCTCCTTGTACAAAGCTCAAGTGTAAGTGGATCAAAGATCTCCACATTAAACCAGATACACTGAAACTATTAGATGAGAAAGTAGGGAAAACCTTAGAACACATAGGCACAGGAGAAAATTTTCTGAACAAAACACCAATGGCTCAAGCTCTCAGGTCAAAGATTAACAAATGGAACTTAATGAGATTGCAAAGTCTCTGTAAGGCTAAGGACATCATGAAGAAAACAAAAGGGCAACCAACAGAATGGGCAAAGATCTTTACCAACACCACATCAGATCAAGTCCTAATATCCAAGGTATACAAGGAACTCAAAAAACTAGACACCAGAGAATTAAATAACCCTATTAAAAAATGGGGTACAGAGCTAAACAAAATGTTCTCATTTGAGGAACACTGAATGACTGAGAAACATCTGAGAAAGTGCTCCACATCCTTAGCCATCAGGGAAATGCAAATCAAAACAACCCTGAGATTCCACCTCACACCAGTCAGATTGGCCAAGATCCAAAACTCAGATGACAGCAGATGCTGGAGAGGCTGCGGAGAAAGAGGAACACTTCTCCACTGTTGGTGGGGTTGCAAACTAATACAACCACTCTGGAAATCAGTCTGGCGATACCTCTGAAAATTAGATATAGTACTACCTGAAGACCCAGCTATTCCACTTCTGGGAATATACCCCAGA
Organism: Micromys minutus; assembly: GCF_963924665.1. NCBI lineage: Eukaryota > Metazoa > Chordata > Mammalia > Rodentia > Muridae > Micromys > Micromys minutus. The sequence continues at coordinate 98,961,275 of NC_137970.1, read as the reverse complement.
GACACTTTAATACACCACAAAGTTATATGCACCACAATGTTCATAGCAGCTCTATTTGTAATAGCCAGAAGCTGGAAAGAACCCAGATGTCCTTCAGAAGATGAATGGATACAAAAATTGTGGTACATTTACACAATGGAATACTACTCAGCCACCAGAAACAATGACTTAACCAAATTCTTAAGAAAATGGCTGCATCTTGAGAATATCATTCTGAGTGAGATAACCCAGCCACAAAAGAACAGACATAATATGCAGTCACTGATAGTGGGATGCTAACCCCAGAGGTTTGCACTCCCCCAGAAACAACTCACAGACTGTATGAAGTCCAAGAAATAAAGAAAAAAAAAAAAACAAAAAAATATTTACAAAACAAGAAAACTTTAACTATTTCCATGTTACATTTTGTTTTACATGTACTTTAGCTCATTGTAACTATTAAGTTTTCAAGGCATACTATCAAACCTTGAAAAAAACAAGTACTGACTAAAAAATATATTCACATAGTTTTATGTAAAAATTATGTTAAAATCTGATAAAAGTACTTACAATAAATGTATAACTATAAGCAAAAATGTTTAAAATCTGTACATTTATCTTTGTTTTGTAAAATAAAGTTGTTTAAAAAAAAAGAAAGAAATTCTTCTGGACAAGTAATAGTAAAAAAAAATAAAATAAAATTCTCAAAAAGAGAAAATACTAAATGAAGTAAGATAAAAAGCACAGGTAACATATAAAGGCAGACCAATCAAAATTATACCAGCAATTTCAACAGAGACTATGAAATCTAGAAGATCCTGGACTGACATGATACAGACCCTAAGGGAACAAAATTTTCAGACCAGGGTACTATATCCAACAAAACTCTCTTATCACCATATACGGAGAAACCAAGATATTCTAGAACAAAAACAAATTTACACAATATCTCTCCACAAATTCTGCCCTAGAAAGGATAATAGATGGAAAACTCAGCCACAAAGAGGGAAACTTCACCCTAGGAAAATCAATAAACTAATCATCTTGCAACAAACACCAAAGTAGAGCAGAGCACACAAACTTAATTCTACCTGTAACCAAAAAATATAGTACTAAACAACAATCACTATTCCTTAACATTTTTTAGCATCAATGGACTCAATTCTCCATTAAAAAGACATAGACTATCAGACTGGATATATAAACAGGACCCAGCTTTTTCTTGCATACAGGAAACTCATCTCAGCAACAAAGATAGGCACTACCTCAGAGTAAAAAGTTGAAAAAAAAAATCCAAGCAAATGGTTCCAAGAAACAATCTGGAGAACAAAACATAGGAGGATATACAAGGTCAAATAGAGGAGCAGGGATTGAAGAAAAGATCTACAGAGACTGCCTCACCTGGAGAACCACCCTATATGCAGCCACCAAATCCAAGCACTATTGCTAATGCCAAGAAGTATTTACTGACAGGAACCAGACATGGATGTCTCCTCAGAGACTCTCCCTGAATTATTTAGATACAGATGAGGATGCTTGCGGCTAAACATCAGACTGAACAAGGGGAAAACCAATGAAAGTGCTAGAGAAAGGACTTAAAGAGCTTAAGTGTTTGCACCTTTATGGGAAAAAAAAATCACCATCAACAGCCAAGGCACTAATGTGGAGAGAGTTTTGGAAATGGGAGCACCTTCATGGAAGCAAGTTGACGGGGAAGACAGAGGGGAGTGGGAGGTGGAAGAATATAACATTTGAAATGTAAATACAAAGAATATCCAATAAAACTGGGGAAAAAGGAAAAAAAATAAAGACTACCAATATGTAAAATGATGACACAAACAATGGGTTTATTCTAGCCTCACCACATCAATTACCAATAAAAACAATATTGCATATACAATGCCACAGGCTAACCTGATATAGACAATATCTCATTTAAAAATATCTTCTTCTGTGATTGTTGGTTATGCCAAATTTACTATTAAAAAAAAGCAACTCTCAAAAGCAGGCAGGACAATTTCTTTTGTGCACTTTTAATCTCCCATTGCTGTTCAACATCTTATTTCCATGAAAAAGGAGCCACAGAAAATGCAAGACTAGTGAACATGGCTGTTTTTCAATAAAATTCCATTCCAAAGTTGTAACCAAACTATGTTGATGGTAAATCAAATATTGCTGCAGAGGGAAATATTAAAAAAATATATAAAATTATTAAATACTGATGGCTTCTTGTTGGTTAAAGTGAAGCTTTAAAATTTAAACAGAAATCATGCAGCCTTAGTAAATTAGTGGTTTTAGGTTGTTTTTCAAGATCCATGACCTCACAAAGCTCAGGTTAGGCCCTACAACCACCTTTTCACTAAATCAAACTAATTATTAATTACATTCTAAATGTTTATCCTTATCTATACACTTAAGTGTAGCCCTCACCCCTTATCACATAAACTTCCTTTTCATAACATTAAAAGATAATAACAGAAAAACCCATAACAAATCAAAATTCAGAAAACATGTGATCATATTGTACTCAACCAGAACTGCTACATATAAAAGACAACTCGTGCACATTAGGACCATAGACTCATGGAAGAGAGAGAAGGAAGACTGTAAAAGAAATAGGAAGTCTGCTATGAGGTTATGTTTCCTAGACATTTTGTGGAAACTACACCAATAAACTTTCAATAATATTGCTTCATAAGCACTCAGATAAAAACAACACCAACTGCTAATCTTTCTGGAGAAAGTAATTCCCATTGATCCTTGACTCTAGTCAAAGAACTTGAACCAACTAGGAAGGCTGAGACTGGGAGAGATAATTAGAAGAGTTCTGTCAATAACCTACTCTTTCCAAATGTTCAGTCACTAATTATATACTTAGTAGTAACAATACTTGTACTGAGCAGAATGTATTTCTACATTTAGGAACAAACACACCCACCCCCCCTCACAAAACATGTAAAACAAAAAGCAGCCATGAATTTGAAAGAAAACAATGGGAAAGTACATGAGAGGGGTTAGAGGTACAAAGGGAGGGAAATTAAGCAAAATAATTATATAAATGTATATTTATATGAAAGCAACATCTTTAAGAATTTTTGTACAAACAAACATAGAATTACAATACCCTTCTAGACTATTGCCTTCAAATTATATTTATTGGCTGACATTTTCTTATTTGGGATATTGCATATTGATATATGTAAATTATTTTTTCACCAAATTTAAAATATTTATTAAATCTGGCTTTTAAGCAAAAACTTAGCATTTGCATGTCACACAAATACATTCTCACATAACTTCCACCAAAATTTTTCTTCAATATCATAAGAACAACAGTGATAGGGACCAAAACTGAGCTATTAGCAGAGTGCTTCCTTTTAAGATTACCATATAATTGACCATCAAGTATTCTATGTAGTTCTGCTGAAGCTGTATAAAATATTTTACTATGTATGATTAATTTAATTTTTCCAAATGACCACTAGGAAATAACAACAAAAATACTTTTTTTTTTTTTTGGTTAGTGGTGATCACAGCTTAAGGAAATGTGTTAAAGGGTTGCATCATTTGGAAAACGAGAATCACTGCTTTAAAGTGTACAAATAAGCTACCAGATGTAAGGTAATAGCAGGTGAGTTTATGGTGACAGTCCTCTGAAAATAGAGTCTTGATACAATGGTCACTATATGATTATGCATTTCTTAATAACTAGACTCTTAATCGAGTTGAAGTTAGAGACACCCCACGCACTAACATTTCCAGGGAATTCCTATTACCATTTTTAGACACTTTGTTTCCCATAACAAGATATTTATGTCAAGGTAGGAAATATAAGTCACATTACACTTAAAACAGTTGTTGCTTATTGGAGACTTTGGGATGTTTGTTCTGAGACTAGCAAATACAGAACATGGTATACTATACAGGCACAAATGAAACATTTTTGGAACACAATAATGTAAGGCTATGGTAACTAAAGTATCTAGAACATCAGGGCATATTTCAAAGGTATATTATTGATAATATTTATTGTTAAGCTTGAAAATATTTAGAATAAACTGAAACTATGCCTTTGGGCCATCTGTGAATACATTTCAAAACATCATGATACAAGTACTCTGATAGCAGGCCAAATATGAAGAGATCTGAAGAAAAAGCAGTGATGCTTGCCTGCCAGTTTTTATTTGTTTTACAGGTGAGTAAGTCTGTCTGGTGATGATCACATTGGAGATCATCAAAGTCCATATATGCCAGGCTTCATCATGGACTAAAGACCAGCGACTCTCTAGAAATCCTCCAGATTAGGAATGTTGTACACAGTTCATGAACTGAGCCACTATGTAATAGTTTTTTCATTTTGTCTTTCTTAATTGGATAGTTTATATATTTACATTTAAACTGTTATCCCCTTTCCAAGTTGCCCCATTTTCCATCCCTCCTGCTTCTATAAGGATTTTCACTTCCACCCCACCCCCTTCCACCTCAACACCTTGGCCTTCATAGGACTAAGGTCTTGTTTTGGAGCTACCTAGAATTTATCTATTCTAAACAATACAGTTTATAATAAACACTTCTATGTTTTATTGTCTATGGTCTTCAGGAAAACTTTGAATAATACATTTTTTACTATGTTATATTTCTGAAGTAGGAAGTACACTATGGGCTATTAAGCATCAACTCACCAAGAAAATAATTTAGACTAGTAAATAAATGTAAACAATGGGGAAAGGAAATATCAAATGGAGTGAAGAACAGTTAAGTGTCACTTATGACCCTTTGATATTTATGGTACACTGGCTGGTGTTGTGTGTCAACATGACAGAAGCTAGAATTATCAAAGAGAATGAAGCATCCCTTGAGGGAATGTCTCCATGATATACAGCCCTAAGCCATTTTCTCAATTACAGATCAGGACAGAAGGTCCCAGCTCATTGTGAGTGGTTTCATCCCTGTGCTGATGGTTCTGGTTCTATAATACAGCATTCTGAGCAAGCAAGGAAAATCAATTCAGTAAGTAGCACACCTCCACAGTCTCTGCATCAGCTTCTACACTGTGTGAGTTTTCTGGTCCTGAAATTCTTTGGTGATGAACAGGAAAATGTAAATATAAGCTGAATAAACCCTTTCCTCAATAAGTGTTTCTTTGTCCTTGTATTTAATTGCAGCAACAGAAATCCTGACTAAGACATCTGGTTTCTTGATGGTTTAAGTTAAGTTTTAAAGACAAGAAATCATTGTGGTTTAGTAAATAAGTGATGTAGGTTCAAATGCTAAAGGTTGCAGTGGGAGTCTCATTTTGAATAACAATAAATCCCATTAGTTATGATAAACTACTATCCAAAAGATCTATTAAAATAGAAAACAATGATTTTAGGAATTTAGTATCACATCACATACTCTATATCAGGTGATACCCTCTTTTTCATTTACTGGATACTAATACATTCCCATGCCAGCAGCTGCCTCTGTAGTCTGTTGATTCACTGGTGGAATTTTTCACCTATGAGACTGTATTATACACCCACATTAGTGGCTGTTACTTCACAATGACAAAAAGACAGAATAACAAAATATATGACAATTAAATCAATGGCGGTATCAAATATATTGTTCAATATTTGCTTTATAAATTACTTTTAGTACCATAATTAATATGTACCTAATATAAAGAGACATTATGACTAATGCAACTCATATAATGGATGACATTTAATTGGGGCTGGTATACAATCTTAAAGTTCTGTTTTTAGCATTGCAGAAAGAATGGCACCATGCAGGAAGACATGGTGCTAGAGGATAATAAGAGATCTGCCCCTTGATCTAAATGCCGCCAAGAGAATGTGCACAGCTGAAACCAGAAGGATGCTCTAAATTATGCAGACCAGATACGGAAATTTCATGAGACCATAAAGACCTGTTTCTATTGTAACATACAATTATGAACTTCCTTTAACAAAGCTCCTTTAAGACCACACATCTGATTATTACCAAATTCCCATGGTCCAAACATATTCAGTCAATCACATCCCATACCCTTATTCCCATAGGCTTATACAAATACATGAGTGCAAGGGGGCTATAACTAGCCACAGCACAATACAAAACACATTACATATAACTCTAAAAGTCTCATATTTGAGCATAGCCTCAACAGTGTATAAAAGTTCCAAGTTGCTCCTAAAGATTCATGCATTCTCTTAACTGTAATCCTTTATAAAAATCAATGTTATGTTACTGTAGATAATTATTCTCATGTGGTTCTGGCCAATTCAAAAACTGGGCAAGCTATGAAAGATGTCATACAATATTTTATTATATGCTTCTCCTCCTTAGGTGTGCCAAAAAAATTAAAACTGATAATATTCCAGCTTATACTTCTCAAGTTTTGCATATGTAGCAGAAGATGGGCTTGTTTGGTATCAGTGGGAGAAGAGGCCCTTGGTCCTACCAAGGCTTGAGGCATCAGGGTAAGAAAATGTCAGGGCGGGGAGGTAGGATGGGGTGAATGGGTAGGTAGGTACAGGAGCACTCTTATAGAAGCAGGAGGAAGGGGAATGTGATAAGGAGTTTATGGTGAGTCAGAAAAGGGGATAAAAATTTAAATGTAAATAAAATGTATCAAATAAAAATATAGAGAAAAACAAAATAAAATCAATGTTAAATAGTAGATCACATGAGGCCAATGTCACAGGATATACAGTAACATTACAAAATAACATAGTGTAGAACTACCTGACAAAATCAATACCAAACAAAAATGAGATGGGCACACTCCAAACTCAGTATATTTTGTGTCCAACTCATTTCAGTTTTTCTCTTGGGCTAGTTCTACTTCCAGTTAGGAGCTTTATACAACAGGTATCCCATGGGGGTTCATACATGATTTTCTGGTTCTGCCAAAGAGGATGGATCACTCCTCTCCATCTCTGCTCTCTATTACTCTAGGCTCTGACTAACTCCACCCCACTGTTGATGCTATTCTTGATTGTGATACTATGATACTGGTATCTACAATACAATGGTGTCTTAGGTTGCAATTAGGTAGCACATTTACCAATAGCCTCTCATATGACGTGCCAAACCTCAACTTCATTTCATAACCCTTTCAATCTGGGATGTCAATTGCCACTGGAAATGTCTCTTTTCCAAAGATTGTACCTGACCACTCACACTGACAAGCATCAACTGTTCTCCATGACTGGTTCGTTCCATCAAAACCAGAAAGAACTAGTAGATTGCCTCATGTTAGCTGGGTGCCAGTAGGAGGCCCTTCTCTGGAACACATATTCTTTGTGCTCTCAGAAAATGTTTCACAGAAGATTCCACCTCAGTGGTGATAGACTATTCTTAATCACTGGCAATTTCTTAGCTCTGGGTAGCCACCATCAGTTGTCCTAGTAACCTGTTCTATTCTTGATTCTAAAAATATAGTGACATACCTGAAGCTGCCTAGTTCTATTGGTTGCTGGGGCTATAACCTTTTTCCCCAATTTAATTACATTTACATAAGCTTCCACTTTTCAATGATTTACTCATTGCCTATGACTTTCTGTCATAGAAATAGCATTGAAGACTGACACTGAAGTCAGAAATATGCATGAAATATGTATTTTCTTGCCTTAATATCTGGATCACTGGAATGTATTCCATTTCTGGATTATAGCTCTTTCTAGATACAATCAAGTTTACCATTGAAAATTTTCATCATAGTCCATCTGTTGTAAATTTGACACACAATTCTTATGTCCAAACAATAACCATGTCATAATAATGCCTAACATGATATAACCATTCCTTTTGGTTCACTGATAAAGCATAAACAATAAGGTTATCTAGGTGAGATCTTGCCCCAAGATCACCACTCCTTTAATTCTGTTTAATGGCCTTGAACACATACATGATTTAGATCTAATACACTTCCTGGTTCCCCGTTTATCCTTAATCCATACATTTTATATTTTTAATTTTTCAGTTTGGTGTTCTTGATTAAAACCTGCCCCATAGGACTGAACCACTGCAAAAAAGTTGAAAGTAGTTGGCTTTGATACCTCCTTTGTTAATGTAATTATCCTAAATCTCTTTATCCTAGCCTCAGGGTGACTTTTTAGACAAGGGCAAAAAGTACCAACATACCAAAATACCAAAAGAATGGTTTCTGAGCTACATACTAAAAAATTTTCCTCTAAATTCCCTTAAACCAGGCCTCTGTACTTTAAATTACTTTCAGGCATCACACTCTTTTATGTTTATACTAGTTTGGCCCACTAAACCCCAATTAAACCATCCCACTACTTCTAAAATCTACATTCCATTAATCAAAATCATTGTCAGAACTATGTCAACAATACCTTGTTCCTGGTACTAGTTTCTGTCTTAGTCACTATTTCATTCCAGTGTGAAGACTCCCTCACTCAGTTAACTCTTACATAGGAAGACATTTAATCAGTGTTGGCTTACAGTTTTAGAGCTTTCTTCTATTATCACCATGGCAGGAAGCGTAGCAGCAGGCTTGAAGATCTGGCGCTGGAGAAGCCAAAGGTCCTACATCTTGACCTAACAGCAGGCAGGAGACTCTGCTACACAGCCAGCCAGGAGGATCATCTAGATCATACTGCCCAGACTTGAGAATTTCATGAAACCTCAAAGCTCCACCTCCATTGTGACGCTCAGTGACATACTTCCTGTAAGAAAGCTACATCTTCCCCATTATGGCCACATGTCTGATTATTCCCCACTTCCCTTGGCTAAGCATATTCAAACAATCACTCCTGGAATCCATAGGCTTATACAAGCACATGAATAAATGGGAGCTATATGTAGGTATACCAATTCACAAAATACATTAAATACCGCTTCAATGGTTCCCATAGTTTAGCTCAGTCACAACAATGTTAAAAAGTCCAAAAACTATTTTATGACTCATGTAATTTCTTAACTGTAATATCTTATAAAATCAATGTTACATAGTAGATCATATACTCTCAACATCATACAATATACAATAACATCACAAAACATAATGAGAAGTTAAGACCAAACTTCAGCTTCGTAAGCACAAAACTCTGAATCAACATGCCTGATGTCAAGCTCTTTTCAGCTTTGTCAACTATAATCTACTTTCACTAGGGCTGGTTCCATTTCTTGTCAGCAGTTTCAGTCAGCATGTATCCCATGGGGTTCACATATGATGGTCTGGGATCTTCCAAAGAACTTGGGTCACTCCTCCCACTCTGCATATTCAAGCCATAACACTATGGTTATTACATGAAAGCTGACTTTATCTTTCATCTCATGAGTCATCTACTTTCCAAAACCCCCCTTTTCTTTTACAAATGTATAATAAATTTTATATATTCAAGTATTTGTTATACATGAATCCCATTTTATGTACATTTGTATTTTGTCTCTTAAGTCAACCAGACTACATAAATCTAGTATATAATTGTCTAAAAAAGTGACTAATTTCTTATCTTAGTTCTATCTATGTTTTCTATATTTGGGTATTACAACTGTGAACAGACACCAGGAACAAGGCAACTCTAATAAGGGACAACATTTAACTGGGGTTGGCTTATAGGTTCAAAGGTTCTATCCATTATCATCAAGGTGGAGCTAGGCATCCATAAAGGCCTAGTTCAGGAGGAAGTGAGAGTTCTACATCTTTATCTAAAAGGGAGATAGGGGAAGACTGACATCCAGGAAGCCAGGAGGAAGGTCTCAAAGCCCAACTATACAGTGGTACATTTCCCCTAACATGGCCACATCTACTTCAACAAGGCCAGACCTCCTAAAAATGCTACTCTCTGGGCCAAGAATATTCAAACTATGTATATGTATATATAAACACATATAAAACTAAGCAATACTTTATATCTGAGTTTCGTCTGCATTAAAATATATAATATAAATGCAAATACCATGGGAGTATAATTTTCTGATAAAATTTTATGTTACAGATATATTAATATTAACTGTAAAGTTTTGCTTTGTTTTCAGTGTTTTATGATTTTTTTCATATGTACTTCATTTTGTTGAAAAAGAATGTTTGGTTGTAAGTTCATTGATGATGATTCTCAGTTTCCTATTTGCATATGTTCGATATAGAAACATGAATCTATCCTCAAGTGAAACTAGACAAATGATGGTGTCATCATAGGACATTTCACATTTTGATCTCATGATGTAAATCCTCATTATTTTCAAAACAAATTAAAGTAATTAAACTCACAAAAACATAAGAGAATAACTTTTCTTCTACATAAATGGCAGTACTAAATGTTAGAATAACTGATATAACTTCTATATCATAAATTTGCCAATTTAGAGTGTATGAAACTGTATTTCATAGTTAAATTCCAATATTCTCAGTTATTAATGGGCTGTTTGTAACTCTGCCATTATTAGTATCATTCACATTCCTCAGTTTCCTGCTACCTTTGAAATACTTACATTTTATTGCATTTCCTGTTCAATCATTCTTATATTCTTTACAGATACCAATTTATGGTTCTACTCTGTAAAAGTCAAAAAGGGGCTTTTAAAAGGGCACTATAAATCAATAGGTAGAGTAAACTCTAGGGGAAAAATAGGGTATTTGAGGTTGGGGATTGAAAATGCATGTACCAGTAGGAGCAAAATAAATAAATAAATAAATAAATAAAAGAAAAGTAAAAAAGGTAAAATAAATTTAGAGTTAGAGAGAGATAATTAGAGAAAGGGTTGATGAAACTGTATCAAAATGTACAGTCCCATAAACCAATTAAAACATAATTGGATGAAGAGTAGAAAATCTGGGATATGAAAGTAAAAAGAATGTATAAGGTAGTTAAAAGATTAATAAGGGAGGCGAGGGTATGATTGATATGTGGGAATCGTGTGTAAGTCTAAAAATCTATGGATGCAAGAAAAATACTTCATGAAAACTCACATCTTAGATGATTTCCAAATGTAACTTGACAAAAAGTTTAAACAGAATTGCTCAGCATTCATCAATAATTTCTCTCCCCAAAGACATGGGTTACTAAATAAAAGGTACAGTGGTATGAGTAAGACACTGCAGCTTGAAGTATTGGCCTTGGAGGCCTCAACAGTTTTCAAAATAACACAAATTCGTTACTGTCTTTGGTTTTCACTTCACCTTCATTGTAAAACACTAATGCTAACTGCACCACACACTTTAAAGTCACAATAAACTATATCCTAACGTGACTAGAAACTAGCTCCATTCTGGCTAATATTTATATTGTCCAAACATGCTATACAGGGTACTTGGGGAGATCAAAGTCACCCATGGTCTTACCCACTGTTGGAAGCAGCATGCTATAGTACTGCCTTGCCAGTCAAGATCTTCTCACTGTTTTTATGATTTCACCAATATTATGAGGTAAAAACCTATTTTCTTAGAGGATTTGAAACCTGATTCGCATGAGACAATTTAATGCTTAGTCCTGAAATTCTACTCAAAGCCTTATATATGGGAATTCATAGATCATTGGATAGAACCTATCACTGATGATGCTATAAAATTGCCTTCTATGTTTATGTTAATACACATATATTGCCAGCATCCTTACTCAAAAAATGATTTTTTTGAAGTGGACAACAATCATTGGAAAAACCAACAACTTTCCAGTGTTAAGATAATATGTACAGGTTAAATCAAAATCCCAAGTGAGACAACAATGTTCCCTCCAAATCTTAGGGATCAGCACCAAAGATGAAGAAGCACAAACAGTATAATAGACAGAAAATGAGCAAAGCTGTGTAATTCTGACTTCTGGACAGGAATATGGCATTGTATTCATGAACTCACAGCAATACTTATTATCTAGATATCCATATAAGATAAGTCAGACCAGAATTATGGACATAAATATGGGAATGTGTTTTCCATGTTCTACCTCCTAGAAAGATAAACTGGCAGTTAAAAGCTGTTAGAGGGGGTGTTCTAACTAATGAGCAGGTTTTACATGTTCTAATGGATAGACTCATATGCAAGCTCATATGGACAGCACTAATTGGACTTAGTGAATTACCACATATAAATGATGACATGAAATTGGGAGGGGCATATTGAAAGGGAAATACCTGATATTTAAGTAAGAAAATAGAAGAAAGTTGTGATTATATTTCACTGTCTGGAGCTATCAGAGTTAACTTTGGGCTTATAATTTCAGAGAGTTGAACCCCATTTACCATAATGGAAGAGATCAAGGAACATTCATATAACCATAGTAGAGATGATAAATCCATAGTATCTCTAGATTCCTGTTTGAAAATTGACCTTTTAATCTCTCATGACTAATGAGCCAATGATATGCTATATATTTTAATTTCTGAAAATGTACATTAAATACTCTTCTGCTCGTTTTTTTTATTTAAAGCTCATTACTTGATTGAAACGATGTATTTTTAACCACTCTCCAAGATTGAGGTTTAGGATTTAATAAAAAGATATTATATACATTAAAATCATATGTATTATTATTATATAGATGTTCTAAGGTTTTTTTTTTCTATTTCTGTGCTTCAAAGCAACCTGGGTTAGGAAATTGTTTACTTGTCATGTAGCTTATAGTTTATGATTATTGAAGTCAGGGCAGGAATTATAAAACTCGGTTGCTCTCTTTAGCTTACTCAGCTTGTTTTCTTATGCAACTGTAGAGTGCCATTACCCATAGGAGGATGGGCCCTGCCATATCAATAACCAATCCAGAAAATGTCTTACACATTTGTCTCTAGGCTAATCTGATAATGATAATTCCTCAGGTTGTATTATTTCTTCCAAAAGAAGTCTACTTCCTGTCAAGTTGATAAAAACTACAAAGAACAAACCCAACTGACTCATATATTATACTGACTAAACACCTACTAGTAATATAGATATCCTGACTAAATGCTGTCTCTATCAGGGAGAAATAACTCATCAAAAAGAATTTTCATCCTCTTTACATTATACATTGCCTTCTTCAGAATACATTCTCTTGACTCTGAAACCCAGGATTTTTATGTTGTAATTTTCTTTTTTTAATATTTACTTTTGAAGATATATTAGTTTGTTGAAAACATGTGTTATGTACCACTTTCCAAATTTGAGGGTTGGGAATTTACATTAAAAATAATAACATGCAACCACAATGTTCTATTTTCACAAGCAAATACTCTAACACTGTAGAAAAATAAATCACTTGGTCCAAGAAGCAGAGTGCTTTAAACTGAAGTATGAACATATAATATGATGTTTTCATGCTGTGAACAGACTGCTTGACTTTGTAGAAACAATATTGGAGTAGCATCAACTATTGACTACACTGAAGAGATTTCTCTATCCTAATGTTAGATTCTTACTTGGGAGAGTTAAAGAAGTAATTTGTTCTTTAAGTGATGCCTAGCATGTTGTGGAAATATCAATGGATAAAACATCTGAGCATGGATCAAGAGTTTAATAAAATTTACCTATCACCCTCTTTGTCACATTTATTCAGGTATCCATTGTATGTGCCATATATTCTTCATGAAGTCCAATTATCTATGACATGATTAGGGTGAACAAATGTTCAAAGTTATATATGAAGATTATATACCTTTAGACAAATTACAGATAATAAATATCATTCTATATTTTTGTTTATATGTAATTAAACCCTCTGAATAATTCTGTACCACCAAACTATATTATTTAGTAACATCTTAACTTGTTTTAAAATGTGACAGCAAGTATTATAACAGGGGCACAATATTACTTGAATTAATAACATTTTGTAAGGATTAAAATAGTGAATAGTATGAAAAATGCATGAGTACCTATAGGCCTACCAGGGTAATTATAATCACAAGCATATTTATGCATTATGCTCTACAATTTCTTTTTAACTATATTTTCATGTGAAACATTAAATTTCCATCATGAAATAAAGTGTCAGGAAGCCACATCTCTCCACTGGGATTCACAGAAAATTAGTGATTAAGAGAGGTCTCATAAGGTCACATACTTCTCCCAAATTCTCTTAGAACTTGTAGTTGTTTGCCTTTAAAGCTTGAGTTTTTGCACAGTGTCTATCTTACACTGGAAAGACTAACAATCTCATATTTTCTCAGTTAATGAAATTTGGTGCCTCAAGAGTATCAGTCTGGTGTAGCAAACCCAGGGGTCTTTAGGAAAGCTGCTGATTCTTAGCCAATTGTGGATGTCTAAACACACTGGTTCTGAAACCTACAAAAGAATCAATGGAATTGGTAAGGAGATAAATTAACTTGCAAGCACTAATAAAATATGAATATTCATGTTTGTTTCTCCAATTTTCCATTCTGGTCTGTTACCAGAAAGTGCAGCCCAAATTGTGTGTGTGTGTGTGTGTGTGTGTGTGTGTGTGTGTGTGTGTGTGTCTTCCTATATCAATTGATGCAATCCAGACTATTGCCTCTTCAGGTGAGGTTTCTTACTTGGGTCATTCAAATGTGAGGAAAGCTAACATTAATAAACAGTTATTGCAAGTGTATTTTCTTTTCCTTTTCTGACATTACATTTTAATATTTATATATAAAATTTAAGTTCAGAAAAATTAATATTGATAAAATACTTTTTAAAGTAATTTATGTTATACCTTTTACTAACTGCTTTATTTACATTATTAATTTTGACATCTGACTGGTGTCCTCTACAATAGTTGAACACTTATCCCTACCCCTTTGCCACTTAGAGGGTGCTACCTCATCCTTCAAGCCCTCACTCCCACAGCTACCCTCCTCTACATTACCCTTCCCTGGGGCATCAAGTCTCTACATGAATTGATGCGTCATTTCCTATTTCTTTGAATTCTATAAAATTAATCACTACGAACAAGCTTGGAAATGTCAAGTAATAACATAAGCAATTACTACATATTTAATGGCCAAAATACAATTTTAGTTTAATAAAAAATAGTTTCATTGTTGATATTCATTCATGATAATGTTATATAAAGACACTTTCCTATCAGAAGGTAATGCACATAGTGGATTTTGCACATGCCACTTGGCATATGAAGGAAATGTTGAACATACTGAAGAAGTTCTTGTCTACAATACAAACTAGATTCAGGCACTGAAAGTAAAATGAATCTTTTCACTGCTAAAACATGTAAACAAAATTATACAACTTGCTATAATACCAGAAAGACTTCTTTGACCTGGTTCTCTCTGATCAAGTAGGTTGCTTTTCAAATGGAGAAGTTGTTTCTTGTCCATTGTTACAGTAAACTTCCTCTCTATTCAAATACAACCATCTTTGGCAAGAAATTTGAAGTTAACTTCTACTTTGGACTTCCTCAGGACACAGGGAAAATTTTGATACACTTTATTGTATACTAGTCATGACATTAAATCTGATTTTTTGTTTTGCCTCTCACAGAGTGTAACATGTGTTCTCCAAGGAATCTTGGTAGGTTACAATTTGAAATATAAGTTTGTCCTGCTAGACTTGTCATGAGACATCTTCTTTAAAAATGAAAATGATGACTTCTGAAAACAGATTTATGTACTGTATTATGTACCTTATTTAATATATTACATTACATTTCACCTTCTAGCTAGCTTATAAATTAACAGATTTCATTGTGGATTTGAAAAATACTTGTTATTTTTTAGTATATGGGTATATGCACATGAGTGCTGGTATAGAATATGCCAGAAAAGGGCAACAGATCCATCAGACCAGTGCTTCTCAAACTGTGGGTCATGACTTTTTTGGGGGTTAACCTAACCTTTTGCAGGAGTTGCCTAAGACCATAAGAAAACGCAGATTGTTACATTATGACTTATAACAGTCCCAAAGTTACACTTCTGACGTAACAACAAAATTTTTATTGTTGAGGGTCACCAGAACATGAAGAACTATATTTCACTGTCACAGTATAGAGAAGCTTAAGAATCACTCACTGGCTTTGTTATGTCTTCTTCATTTGTACTCAGGCCATACTGCTGTCCCCCACCAAACACAACTATTTATATCACCATTTAAGCTTGTCTACAGTCAGTTATCCCCTTTTGAGTTTACTCCCATTTAAGCTTCTTATTTATTGCCCTCTCTCTCTCTTTTTTTTTTTTTTTTTTTACTTTCTTAGCATTTAGATACAGCACATGCCATTACATACACAAAACCTGTTAGAATTCAATCAAAATCCGTGGCAGTTGCCTGGCCTCCAACTCCCAGAGGCTCACAGATAGTTAATATTTTCTGGGAGGAGGGCGTCTCATAAGATTCTTAACTGCTCTCTGAGGACACAAAGGCAGTTATTAGTAGTGAGGAGGGGGGTAGTCATGAAGTTCCACTGCTCTCTGATACAAACTGCCAGTTTGGCAATTGTTAGGGGAATGTGAGGTATTTTCTTTTTCTTTTTTTCCTATTTTTCTTTTGTTTTTTTTTACACTTCAGATTTTATTCTCCTCACAGTCTACTCTCTGACTGTTTCACATCCTCCACCTCCTCCACAACCCAATCTCCATGAGGATGTCCCCACCCTGCTAGACCTCTAAAAACCATTAGGCCTACAGTCTCTTGAGGATTATGTGTATCTTCCATAAATGAACCATAACCTCTGTTGTATATGTGTTGTGGGCCTCATTTAAACTTATTTATGCTGTCTTGTTGGTAT
This sequence comes from Micromys minutus, assembly GCF_963924665.1. Classification (NCBI taxonomy): domain Eukaryota; kingdom Metazoa; phylum Chordata; class Mammalia; order Rodentia; family Muridae; genus Micromys; species Micromys minutus. Next base: position 98,944,665 of record NC_137970.1, on the reverse strand, counting down.
TCCAGTGTCTGAGAAATCTTGAGGGTCCAGGTTATTTAAGACTGCTGGTCCTCTTACAGGGTCACACTCCTCCTCAGCTTCTTTTCCCTAATTCAACCACAGGGGTCATCAGTTTCTGTTGATTGGTTGACTATAACTATGCATCTGAATCTTTCAGCTTCTTGTTGGGTCTTTCTGGGGGCAATCATGAGAGGTCCCTTTTTGGGAGCACACCATAGCCTAAGTAATGGAGTCAGGCCTTGGGGCCTAGCCCTTGAGCTGGATCCCAATTTGGGCCTGTCCCTGTACCTCCTTTTCCTCAGGCTCTTCTGCAATTTTTTTTCCTGCTGTTCTTTTAGACAGGAACAAATATGGGTCAGAGCTTTGCCTGTGGGATAGCAACTCCATCCCTCAATTGATGTCCTGTCTTTCTGCTTGAGGTGGATTCTACAAGTTTCCCCTCCCCACTGTAAGACATTTCATCTAAGGTCCCTCTCTTTGAGTCCTGAGAGTCTCTCACCTCCTAGGTATCTGGTACATTCTGGAGGGTCCCCCCCACCTCCTACCATCTGAGGTTACCTGTTTCCATTATTTCTGTTGGCCCTTGGGGCTTCAGTATTTTTCCTCACTCAATACCAGATCATGTTCTGTTCTCCAGCCCACATCCCCTTTCCCTCCCACGACTTTCCTCCCTTGTGGTTGCTTTCTTCTTTCTCCCAAGAGGGACTGGGCCCTTCAGCTTGCTGACTCTTTTGAGTTCTGTGTACTGTATCTTGTGTATTCTGTACTTGTAGGTCTCAAGCACCTATGTCCCTGTGAATAATTCCTTACATTTGCACCTGTTAGTAGCCTTGATGAAACTCATTAGGTCACCAAAAATAAATGTAACTACAATAGGATCAATCAGGAAGAGGGAGTGATCAACAGAAAATACAGGATGAGATAGAGTCATGGCAGAAAACATGATCCAAATGTATTATTATATTTTCATGTGAAATGATGTAATGGAGCCCACTATTATATATAATTAATGCTAATTAAATAACCGACTTCTTAAAGGAACTATCATCAGCCCTTTGAGTATATTCTTCAGGATTTACCATGTTATACTTAGATGGAAGCCATTTTAAGTGTTGGCAAGTTTTGTTGTTGTTTTTAATTATTAGTTCTTTGATAATTGCATTCAATGTATTTAGACCATAATAGTCTCCCACCTCCAACACCTTAATCCTTACACCTTCTGTCTCCACTCAACTGGTTTTTCTTTTTTATCCCCTTAAGTCAAATTTGTGCTGTCTGTATACTATAAGCATTGGTAGTTTTCCTAATGAGTGGAATTTTAAATGGGTATTAACAACTTAAGAATTCCATTTTTCTTTTAAAATAAAGTGGAGTTTGCATCAAAATGATCTTTTTTGTGGGAAGATGAAGACATAAATTATTGTTAAAATTTGACATATTTGACCTGATCTTACACAGTTAATATAAATATGTGTGTGTTTGTGTGTGTATATATTTTGTGTATAACTTTAAAGAAGTTTAAAGAGACTATAAATTCTTGTACAATTTTCCTACAGCTTTGTCTAGTGTCATAATTTCACTGAGTATCATATTTATCATCTTCCTGACAATGATCTCAGTGCTCTCAGAAATAGAACTTGTTTAGATGAAATATTTTTAGATTACTAAATATATAAGTTAGAAATAGAAACAATAATTTATATACTATTTAATTATGGAAATAAACACTCAGTGTTGAAGAGCAAGGACACCTGTGGTCAGCTTTTTACCTGTAAGCTAAAAATTAAGAAAATGGTACTCTTTATTGTTAGACTATGTTCACACCTGAATACCAGGAATAACAGTAATGTTTGATATCAGAAGAAGATGGCTATCTTTGCCAAATTTAAACACAAATAATTAGTTGGTTGTTCTTACGTTCATTTATTTTTGGTTAGGAATTCATTAGAATAATAATATATGAAATATATTGAAAATGCAATTGAAGGTTAAATGGCTTAATTTTTCTCTTCTTTTTATTATTATCTTTAATCATTTTTACGGTCATTATTCCCCTCCTGTTCTGCCCTCAGGCAATTTCCCATCCTATTTCTCTTCCCCTGTCTCCCAGAGGATTAACCTGCCCTCCAAAACACCTCCACATCACACCAGGTCTCTCACCATTCTCAAGACCTCAATTCTCTCAAGGGTTAGTTGCCTCTTCTCTCATTTCGGCCTGACCAGGCAGTCTCTCATTGGACCAGCTATTATATTCAGCCTTATTATTGGCATGAGAGATTAAGAGGGTCCACGTTTGTTGAGACCATTGGTGTTCCTGTGGGGTGACCCTCCTCCTCATCTTCTTCTAGTCTTTCTCTAATTCAAGCACAGGGGTCTCTGACTTCCAACCATTGGTTTGGTATAAGTATCTGCCTCTGTCTCAGTCTTTTGCTTGTTGAGCCTTTCATAGGTCAGCCATGCTAGGCTCCTGTCGATAAGCACACAATAGCATCAGAAATAGTGTCAAACCTGTGGACTTATCCATAAACTGGATCCCAACTTGGGCCTGCTACTGGATCTCCTTTTCCTCAGACTCTTCTCCATTTTGGTTCCTGCAGTTTGTTAGACATAAACAACTCGGGGTCAGAATTTTTGACTTTTAGAAGGAAAAAGATTCTACAAGTTACCTCTCCCCACTTTTGGACATTTTATCTAATGTCCCTTTCCTTGAGTCTTCAGAGACACTCACCTCCCAGGTCACTGGACTACCCTGGAGGTCCCTCACCACCCACCTTCCAGTGATGTATATTTCCATTCATTACACTGATCCTCTGGGCTTCGCTTCTGGTCTCTCCTCTCCAATACCTGCTCATGTTCCCTCCCCTATCCCCACCTCCATTCTCACATCCAGTTAGCAGCCTCCATTTGGTTTTTGCTTTCTTCTCCCTCCCAAGTGTGATTGAAGCATACTTTATTAGAAACTTTGGATTGTTATTCTTGAGATCTGTGTATTTTTTCCTGGGTATTCTGTATTCCTGGGTATTTCTGGCTAATATACACATATTCGTGAGTACAGACCATGCATGCATTTTCTGGGTCTGATAAACCTAACTCGGGATGATTTTTTCAAATTTCATCCATTTGCATGCAAAGCTCAGGATGCCCTAATTCTTAAAATCTCAGTAGTATTCCATTATGTAAATGAACCACATTTTCTGCATCCATTCTTCCATCGTGGGACATCTGATTTGTTTCCAGCTTCTGGACATCACAAAAAAGGCTACTATGTACATAATGGAATGCATACCCTTGTGGCATGGCTTTGAGTATATATCCAGGAGTGATATAGTTTCGTCTTGAGGTAGATCTATTTCTAATTTTTTGAGGAATCTCCCAGTTGGTTTCCAGAGTGGTTGTACCAGTTTGCAATCACATAAGTAATGGAGTAGTGTTCCTCTTGCACTGCATTCTCTCCTACATGTGCTGTCACCTGAGTTTTTGATCTTAGCAATTCTGATTGCTGTAGAGTGGAGTCTCAGGTTTGTTTTTATGTGCATTTCCCTGATCACTAAAGACTTGATACATTTCTTTAAATGCTTCTCCTTAATTTTAGATTCCTCTCTTGTGAATTCTATGTTTAGTTTTAAACCTCATTTTTTGACTGGGTCCTTTGGTTTGATTTTATTTTTTAGAGGTCATCTTCTCATGATCCTTAAATAATTTGTATGGTAGCCTTCTATCAGATGTGGTGTTAGTGAAGATTTTTCCAATATGTAGGTTTCTTATTTGTCCTATTGACTATGTCCTTTGATTTATAGACACATTTCAGTTTCAAGAGATCTTATTTGTCAATTCTTGATCTTAGAACATAAGCCATTGGACTTCTGGTCTCCCCCACGGCTTATGAATTCAAGACTCTTTCCCAATTTTTCTTCTACTACATTCAGTGTATTTGGTTTGATGTTGAGATAGTTGATCCACTTGGACTTGAGCTTTGTGCAAGGTGACCGATATAGATCTGTTTTCATTTTTCAACATAATGAGTGCCAGTTAGAGCAGCACAATTTATTGATGATGCTTTCTTGTTTCTATTGCTTATTTTTGGCTTCTTTGAAAAACAACAAGTGTCTATATGTGTGTGAGTTTATTTCTGGGTCTTTAAATCTATTCTTGATCAACCTGTCTTCCTCTGTACCAACACAATGATGTTTCTATCACTATTGCTCTGTAATATAGCTTGAGGTCAGGGATGGTGATTCATCCAGAAGTTCTTTTATTGCTAAGATTTTTTTCTGCTCTTCTGGGTATTTTGTTTTTCCAGGTGAATTTGAGAATTGTTCTTTCCAGTTCTTTGAAGAATCATGTTAGAATTTTCATGGGGATTGCACTGACTCTTTAGACTGCTTTTGGTAAATTTGCCATGTATATGATATAAATCATACCAGTCCATAAGCGTGCAAAATCTTTCCATTTTCTGAGGTCTTCTTCAATTTCTTTCTTCAGAGACTTGAAGTTCTTGTCATACAGATCTTTCACTTTTTTAGTTAGAGTTACCCCAAAATATGTAATATAATTTGTGACTATTGTGAAGGGCGTTGTTTCTCTAATTTCTTTCTCACCCCATTTATCATTTGTATAAAGGAAGGCTTCTTATTTATTTGAGTTAATTTTATGTCCAACAACTTTGCTGAAGTTCTTTATTAGTTGTAGATGTTCTCTAGTTGAATTTTGGGGTCAAATATGTATATTATTATATCATCCACAAATCGTGATACTTTGACTTTGTATTTTCCATTTTGTATCCCCCTTTTATCTCCTTTTGTTTACTTATTACTCTGGCTTGAATTCCAAATACTATACTGAGAAAGGAGATATCCTTTTCATGTTCCTGGTTTTTGTAGGATTGCTTCCAGTATCTTTCTATTTAACTCAATATTGCCTGCTATGTTGCTCTATATTTCTTTTATTATGTTTAGGTATGGGCCTTGAAACATAATATATTATTGAATGCAAGTATGCTTTATTACAAAGGCAATACTTGAAATTTTATGCTCTTGGTAAATTTATGAATAAGAAATGGAAAATATTTTAAATACTGAAATATCTATTATACAACAGAAGTGTATGTATGATAATGGATAATGGTATAGAGAAGGACAATATTCAAGATACTCTTTGTCATTTAAAAAAATAAATGAAAACTATTTTTGTGTCTTAAAACTTTAAAAGTGTATGATGGTTTCTCTAAAAACTAGATGTGGTACAAATATGTAACATCTATACCAGAATTAAATATAGATTGTAAAGCTCTCAGTTATGTAGTAAAGACTACCATGATCCCACTTCACCTTTATCAGATAGATACACATCATATAGGTAAGCTTCCCTTCCTCTACCCATTTTCCCTGCTTCTTGAGTCTTCTGCGGGTACCCCAAGCTTCCCTTAACAGCTAGCTATCTTCCTGGACTTCCAAACCCCACCCCTACTTCTCTGCCCTCCCTCCTTGGACATGCTAAGCTTGTAAGATACGAGTAAGCTTTCTTTCCCCCATCCATCTTCCCTGATCACTGTGTGCTCTGGGCATACCAAGCTACTCTCAGGAGTCTGCTAGCTCCTGCCACCGTCCATTCTCATGCAGACTGTCAGACCACCCTCATCAGATCTGTAGCTCTGAAACCATACATATCTTCTTATCTGGAACCATAGAGCTCCGGAATACACAAGGATGGCCACACCAGAACCATCATGGTTAACTTCCCTCCCACAACAGGGCCATTAAAGGACAAAAAACATCCAGATGGCAAAAAGCCCACAAAAGAACACAAGCAACAAAAGCCTGAGCAATATGACCGCTTCAGAGCACAGCTACCCTCCTATAGCAAATCCTGGATATCCTATCACAACCTGTGTGTGAGAAAACAACCTTAATTCCAATTTTACAAAGATAATAGAGGCCTTTAAAGAAGAGAGCATAAATTCATTAAAGAAATACAGCAAAATGAAAGAATGGAAATAGGCAACCATGGGAGGTAGGAGGTAGGGAGGACTTTATAGAATGCTCCAGATACATGGGAGGTGAGAGACCCTCAGGGTTCAAAGGTGGAGGGTAGATAAAATGCCCTACAGTGGGGAAAGAAAACTTGTAGAGCTCAACTTCAGCATAAATATATGACATATTAAGGGATGGGCTTGCTATCTCACAGTCAAAATTCTAACCCATATTTATTTCTGATTGAAATAACTGCAGGGACAAAAATGGAGAAGATCCCAAGGAGAAGAAGGCCCAGGGACAAGCCCAAATCGGGATCCAGCTCAAGAGGAGACCTCAAGGCCTGACAACATTGCTGAGGCTATGTAGCACTCACAAAAAGGACCTAGCCTGACTGTCCTCCAAAATAGCCAAGAAGCAGCTGAAGGACTCAGATTCAGATAATTGTACCCAACCAATCAACAGAAGCTGCTTCCCCCTGTGGTTGAATTAGGGAGAAGCTGGAGGAAACTGAGGAAGAAGGCGACCCTGTAGTAGGATCAGCATTCTCAATTAACCTGGAACCCTGTGATTTCTCAGACACTGCATCACCAGCAGGCAGCATACACCAGCTGATATGAGGCCCCCAACGCATAGACAACAGAGAATTCTCCGGTCTGGGTTCAGTCAGAGAACATGTACCTAACTCAAGAGACTGGAGGCTCCATGTAGTTTAGAGGTATGGCAGGGTGGGTGGGCTGTGGACATCCTTGTGGAGACATGGTAGTGGGGCACATGGGAGCTATGAGATGTGGAACAGTATGAGGGTGGACCAGAAGGGGAATAAAATCTGGAGTGTAAAATAGACAAATAAATGAATAAATAGGAAAGAAATAAATGTGTTTATGACATACACCACATTAATTAAACAAGTTAAGGAAACAAATAAACTTCTGTAAGATCTGAAACTGGAAAAAAAATGAGAAGCCACAAACTGAACTAATCCTGGAGATGGAAAACCCAGGGAAGAGTAGATGAACAGCAAATGCAAGCATCACCAGTGAAATACAGGAAATGGAAGAATCACAGCTGTAGAGACTATAATAAAAAATGATATAAGTGAAAGAAAATGTTATATATAAGAAATTCCTGACATAAAACATACAATAAATTTGTGATAGCATGAAAAAACCTCACAGAAAAATAATAGAAATAAGTTGAAAAGTCCCAGCTTCAAGGCCCAGAAAATACTTTAAACACTAATATAGAAGAAAACTATCTTAATCTAAAGAAAGAGACACGTATAAACATACAAAAAGATGGATCGGAAATGAAAATACTGGTATCAAATAATCAAAACTAAAATCTACACAGCAAAGAAAGTCTATTAAAAAACTACATGGGAAAAAATCCAGGTAACTTACAAATGCATAACTATCAGAATCACAGCTGACTTTGCAATAGAGACTTTAAAAATACTACTAGAGCCTAGGAAGTTTCTTGTAACTTCTACACACCCACAGTTGCCAACCAAGACTACTATACCCTACAAAACTCTCAATTACCTTAGATGGAGAAAACAAGACATTTCAAGACAATTTGATCTTAAAAATTTTCTATCCACAAACCCAGCCCTATTGAAAGCACTAGAATGAATAGATTACTTCAACCTAAAGAGAATAACTACATCCAAGAAAACATAGGAAATAAGTAATTACATACCAGCAACAGCAAGAAAAATGCGCTGGCACACACACACACACACACACACACACACACACACACATACATACATGCGCGCGCATACACACAAACACACACACACACACACACACACACACACACACACACACACACCGCTGGAGAAATTCAAAGAATCATTATCTCTTAGTACAAAAGCCTATCTTCCACAAAACTGGAAAAGATACAACTTACAATGTTAAATCAAGACCAGGTAAACTTTTAAAACACCCATACAACCGCTAAAGAAATAGAAACAGTCATTAAAAGTCTCACAACCAAAAAGCCCCATGCTCAGATGGTTTTAGGGCTGAATTCTACTAGACTTTCAAAGAAGAGGTAATACCAGTACTCTGCAATCTACTCCAAAAAAAATAGAAACAGAAAGAACACTGCCAAATCTATTCTCTGAAGCCACAAACACCCTGATACATCCTAGAAACACTGGACACAAAAAGAGAATTTTGGACAATAGTCTCTTATGAATATTGGTAAAAATGCTCAATATAATAATAAATTTGCTGCAATATTTTAAGTATCTGTGTGTATTTTCATCAGATATAGAAAAATAGTCTCGTTCATCAAAAACTTGTATTTTTTAAAGTATATTTTGGTTTTCAAAAATAACATTTTAAATTAAATAATATATTTTTCGTATTTTATATTTTCACTGTGTATATCTGAGTGAAATTCTTGTATCCACATTTCTTTGTGTTCTTAACCACTCTATTTTCAAATAATACAGTTTATGTTGAACAGGCTTGTTATCCAACTTTAGATACAGCCGTATTTTAAAAACTAAATTAAAATATGTTGTAAAACCCCATTAAATTATTTGAAGTTTCTCACAGTGGTAAATTAAATTTATTATTTTTATTGGCAAATGTTTTTCAATATCATAAATATTCCAGGACTATTATTTATTACTTGCACTTCAATAGATCTTAGACATTAAAAATGTAGAATCTGAAATTTATTTCCTGTGTTTTGCATGGCATCCTGAGACAACTTATTTGCACAAATTTATGAATCTGTAAAATATAGAAATAATTTAATCTTCCACATAGGACATTAAGTACTAATTGAGATGATGTTTGTAATGAGCAAATATATTACTTTCTCAAAATTATATCTATCATGATTATTAATAACAATATAATAAAAGCACTTCTAATGAATGCTAAAATTACTTTTATCAATGTATTTCTAAAAGGTTTTTCAAAATGAGACTATTCTTTATTTTCAATCAATGCATGATATATAAGTGAATAAATTATGTTTTAAAATTATATTATAAATATTATAAACTATATACAAATTCAGTAATATACCTCAAAAGAGAATCAGTAGCTTGCCTAATTCAATAGCTTTTTTATTCACCCACAATATATAATTAGAGCCAGAGATCATGGACACAGTTCAGTTCTCAGTAACCTTAAAATAAATAAAATATCTAGACATAAATCTAGCCAGTGAAGTGAAGAAACTTGACAATGAAAAAAATTAAATCTCTTAACAAAGAGAAAAATACATGAGAGAATGCAAATCTCATACTGCTCAATTTGGCAGAGTTAATATTATAAAAATGGGTATTATTATGAAAAGCTCTTCATAGATTCAATGGAAACCTATTCAAACTATCCATTTCATTCTTCACAGAAATAAGGGAAATGAACTAATCAAAAATTCCTATGGAAGCAAAATGGCTCCAGATATCTAAAACAATCCTGAGAACAAAGGGTAGGTCAAGAGGGATTAAGTTTCCAGATTTCAAAATATATTACAGAGCCATTATACTACCATCATAATAAAAATATAGTACTGGTGCAAAGACAGGCATGTAGACTATTGGAATAAAATCAGAGATAGAAACATGCATATGTATAACTTAGCTATTTATTATGTGGGAAAGATGTAAAAGTCATATGCTGTAGAAAAGAAAGCATCTTCAGCATGTGGTTCTGGGAAAACTGATGTCTACTTGGGAAGAATGAAAACTAGACCTCAAAATAACACATAACTTAGATCAAAGACCTAAATGTGAAACCTCAAATACTGAAACTGCCAGAAGGAAGCAGAGTACCATACATGATGTAGATATAGAAATAGATTTTCTGTATAGGATTTCATTTGTGTAATTATCCAGACCATAATTATAATTTGAGATTTAATGAAAATAAAATGCTTCAATAGAGATAATGAATCATTTAAATATTTGAAAACCCAAATAATGAAAGGAATCAATGTCATCTAAACATCTGACATTAATTATTAATATTAAAGAAATTATAAACATTAAAAATGAACAGTAAAAAATCAAACTAACTGCTCAAAAATTGATACTTGAACCTGAACAGGGAGACCTCAAAAGAATTTAAAAATGAGTAAGAAATATCTCAAACAATATTTCCATTGTCCTTAGCAATTATGGCATTGACAGGCATCAATGTGAGGAGAAGTCCTTGGTCCTGTCAAGGCTCTTTCTGCAAGTTTAGGGGAATGCCAGGGCTGTGAGGTGGAAGGCAGAGCACCCTCAAAAAGCAGGGGTTCTAGAGGGAAAATCAGGAAAGAAGATAACATTTGAAATATAAATACAGAAAATATCCAATACAAAAGGAAATGTTAATCAAAACATCTTGAAATTTCACCTTGCTCCAATTAGAAGGGCAATGATCAAAAAATAAATGGGATGCAAGGAAAAGAGAATACTCATACATTATTGGTGGGACTACAAATTTGTATGATCACACCAGAATACAATGTGAAAAATTCTAAAATAAATAAATAAATAAATAAATAAATAAATAAATAAATAAATAAATAAGAAGCAAAGCAAAGCAACTGTGTGACTCCACTTGACTCAAGATCCTACTTCACAAATATTTTCTCAGCCATGTTTATTTTTTGCTATATTCTCATTAGCTCAGAAATACAAACAATGTAAACATCCTTCAATTCAGAAATAGATAATGAAAATGTGTTGTAATACACTATGGAATTTTATTGACCCATAAAGAAAAATCAATTCATGAAATTTGCAGGTTAATTAAAATAACTAGAAGAAAAATTATGGGGTGGATTAACTCAGAGCCAGAAAAACAAACATCACCAAAACTCATTGCTGGATCCTACTTTGAAATCTTCAGATGTGAGCGAATATCTGAAGTAACAGTACAGATAAGGAAATTCAAAGGGAATGGGGGCAGTACAGGCACATGTGAAGAAGAATAGACAAAGGAATATCAAGGGGTTATTGCCCTTTGTTGTCCACAAAATAGATGGATGGTAAGTTGCTATTTTGAAAGACAGTGATATTCAGATAAAGAACTCAGATATCCCTTAGCTGGAAATGGCATGAAACCCTTTTCCTTCAGTACTAGATTTCAGTTTTAAAAGGATCCAGGGAGGCTTCTAAAAGACAGAAGCAACTAACAGTTCTACACAGGTATGGTGCCTATTAAGCACAATGACCAGCTACTTTAAAGACACACATCACTTTGGTGAGGACATTAGTTAACTATATAATTAGACTTGAGACCTGCTCAAGAAGAGGAAAATGGTAGTTAGTTCTGAAAATCAAGCAAGAACCTATAACTACCATTTTACTAAACTATCATAATGCCTAACTGTATTCTGAATCTTTCATTTTATACCCAGAAATAAATATAGTCTTCATATTGCTCAAAGAAGTTTCTAGTTGCAACAGAAGAATACAAACAGAAAACCAATATTTGAAGTTTAAGTTGAAGAGCCTGTACAAATTGAAACTTTTTAAACATTTACTTCTGAATCTAAGTCTTGGGGATCATTAGGGAACAGAAATCATAAAGACTGTTAGAACCTGAGGAACATCAAGATTTCGTGAGATTGCATATTCTAGAAATATATGAAACTATAATCATAAAGTTCCACCAACATAATTTACTAAACATGATGTAAACAATGACAAAAGTAAACAGGCATTTCATCACGCATAAGAAAAGGCAGAAAATATAGTATATAAAGTACTGCAGGCAATTAATAAATGTTATAAGGTAGAATACTTATATGCATATATGCATACATAATATCATATATGTTATATATGATATAAAGTTTATATGTGTAATATATGTGTTCAGTATGCATATAATATGTATATGTATAGTATAATATACATATAATATAATATGTATATATAATATACATATACATGTGGTAACTGACTGTCCTCTAACTGTATTTAAAACCTGCTTAACAGGAGAATAATCCTGCTTAGTCCTGGAAACATAGTAAAAAGCCAGGGCTAGTTAACTCATGGCTCTTAGAGTAAAACCTAAAACTACAATTTTTCTAAACCAACATAATACACCCATGCCCTCCACAACCCCACATATACATATGTATATGTATATTGATTTGATTTTGATATGTGGATTGTGTATGTATGTATTTGTATATATATGAACAAGACCAAAAACCATAAATTTGAAAGGGTATAAGGAGTGGTAATGGAGATAGTTTTGAGGTAGGAAAAGAAAGATAAGATGATATAACTATAATATAAGGAAGGAAATAAAATAAATCCCATCTAAATTTCTGATACTCTATTTTATTGTATTTAATTTCTTATAATATCTAAAATCAAAATTACATCTTGTACTTATTAATATAAAGAGTACCACTTTTAAATCATATTTAATTAAAGACTTGAATATTCAGCAAGCAGTATCCATAGCTGTTTGTCTAAATTATTGCATATCAACTTTCTACTAAGTACAGGATGTCAATTATTTTGGCTCATTTAAAGTATACAGTTTCCCTCTTGGCATAGTATACATGTATAACTGCAACTCTAGGCTTTACCTGACAGATTCAATAAAATTATATTTATTTTACAATATAAAACACATATTTAATATGCTGTGTACTCTATTTTTAGGTCTGAAGAGTTTTCCAGGTGAGAAAATAGTCTTCTACATTCCAGGTGGATTTTTTTTGGCAGAAAATTTAATTATTCAAGTATAATAGGAATAATATTATTTAAAACTTAAGGAAAGTAAATTTTAGCTAAAAAGTGAAGCTGAGTGAACAAGCAACTTCCACCATGATCTAATCTTCTAAATTATAAAACTTTAACTTCAAATTTTAGGGGTCATTTTCTTGATCAATAGTGAAATTTGTACAGCTAAATTCAAACAACTAACTGGATACTAATGTTCCAAGGTCTCTCAGTGTCTGCATATGGTCGAGTTCTGGGTCTCTGTATTGTTAGCATATAGTTCAGGAGGAAACATCACTGATGATGACTGAGCAAGACTCTGATCTATGGATCATGCTAAATGTTGTTAGATATGGAGGACCTACTAGTTGGATTTCTCATAGGTTGATGATCTATTCTTAAGTTGGTGTTTAAATTTCACCACTGTTAGTAAGCAGAGTACCTGCCAGTTCTAGGAACAATTCACTAAAAGTGATGAAGGCTCTAGATATGCACAAGCTTCATTTTTCCCTGTTCAGTGTTTTAGGTTAGCTTTAGCTACAGGTCCTCACCATCAGGTTGTGGAGAACATTCAATAGCCTTGGCAATAGCCTGTGCTGTTTTGGAGTTTCAATTGAGCCCTGTTGTCCAACAACTTGATTAGATGTAACTCATTCAAAACTGGAAGCTTCATGAGAGATATTTAGTTGGGCTTTTATTTCCCCTATTATTTGGTCATCACAATGTAGTTTTTTTTCCATGCATGATATATTTTTAAAAAGATTCTACTCTGTTTCTAAACAACCCTTAAATGATCCTTAATATTAATTATTCCTCCCTTTGTTCCTTCCTTTATCTGTCTTCTCCATCCCCCTTACCCATCTGATTTTCCTATTATAGTTTCTCACCCATATCTGTTTAACTATAACTTTTTTATTTCTCCTTCAGAAGGAGAAGTTTCCTGCATGCCTAGACTGTATTCTATACCTAACTTTTATGTTTACATGAATTATAGTCTGCTTATTGAGAACTTAATATCTAACTTCCACATACATGCAAATACATACAATATTCACCTTTCTGTATGTAAATTACCTAAATCAGATTAATTTCTTTCTAACTCCATTCACTTACTTGTAAAATTAATAATTTTATTATTTTAAAGAACTAGATAATATTTCACTATGTACATATACATTCTTTTCTTTACTTATTTATCTGTTTTCACTCTCTGACTAGTGTGATTAGAGCAAGAATGAACATAGATGTGCGTGAGTCTTCTGTATTAAATTGTAAAGTATTTTGAATATATGGACAAGAATCATATAGCAGAATCTGTAGCTATGTCAACTTTAAGCTTTTTAATATACTACCACACTGGTTCTATAATTGACGGCAAAAATTTATGACAGTACTTGATGTTAGTCAACATCTTCAACAGCATGAGCTGCCATTTGATTTGTTGATCTTCGCTATTCTAAATGCTGAAAGAAGAGATATCAATGTAGATTTGATTTGCATTATTCAAATTACGAATGATGTTGAATACTTCTCGAAGAATTTCTTAGGCATTCGTGTTTCATCTTTTGATAGCAAAGACAGTTATAGAAACCACAGTAATAATTAACTGCAAGTTTGGAACTAGACATGTGGATTTGGAAATAGCCAAAGATGGAGAGTGGTGATGGAAGATGGAATAGGACATGGAAGAAGCAACTTGTTTGACTTACAAACTAAGAAGCTTGAAGGATTCACAGGCCATGGGTCTGAAACTATTCTTAGGGATTTGCAGATCTCCGTCTTTCTCTGTCTTTGTCTCTGTCTCTCTCTCTCTCTCTCTCACACACACACATTTTATTTTATTTTATTTATATTTTTTGAAATATGCTTTACAAGTAAACATATTCCTAAAAGTTTTTCAATGGAAAAGATATAAATTAAAAATTCTATGTACTATTTCTAGCTTTGTAACCACTGATTTTCCTACCAGGGTCAAATGAATAATTCCAAATCCATTGTCATAAAAGAAGGTCCTTGTTAAAAAGTGGCTGGTTATAAAACAAACCAAAAATCATGAATGTAAGAGATTTCTAACGAGGAGGAGTTGATGAAAATGGATAAGAGATAAGTAAACTTGGAGCAGAAATAATCAGAATGTATTGTATAAAAGGATGAACTTGTCAAATAATATATTTTTTAAACTTTATTTTAAAAAACAAAGATAAAACAAAAAAATAAAAAATTTTTGCGTAAATGTATACAAATACAATTGTGTAAGTACTTGGCTTTTTTTTTCCTTTTTTTTTAAGGTTTGATACTCTGCATTAAGGTCTTACTCGTTATAATGAGCAAAAAGTACATGTAAAATAAGATGTAAAACGGAATTAGTCAACATTTTCTTGGTGTGTAAGGATTGAGCATGACATTTTTTTTTTTTTTCTTGAACTTCACACAGCCTGTGAGTTGTTTCTGAGGCAGTCAGAGCCTCTGGGGTTAGCATCCCACTATCAGTGACTGCATATTATGTCTGTTCTTTTGTGACTGGGTTATCTCACTCAGGATGATATTCTCTAGATCAAGTTTAAAAACTAAACTTACCTGGGATGAGTTCCCTCATTTTAGTTTTTGCCAATGAGGCTCAAAAAACTACACAAGTATTTCACACCATTACTGTCATTCTTGGTTACTGTCGAGAACTTGATATTTAAACAGTATTGTTGAAAATTCCACTGATTTGAATCATAGATCACAGAGTCATCTAATCAGAATTTTTATGCTAAAAGAGCAGGAAAGAACACAGTGAAGAAAAGTAGCCTTGATCTGTCTAGCTTTGAACCCCATTTACTATTCTGCAGAATCTGCAGTTATAGCATTTTGGTTAATTACATATTTGTAATAAATTTAAATATTTAACTGTATAGTATTTTGTGACTAAATTTTTATTTTTTTACTTTATTAGAAATTCTCTGTGTTTACATTTCAAATATTATTCCCTTACCCTACCCTGCTCCAATCCTCCCTCCCCTCCACTAAGGAAGATATATTTCAAGGACATGTTCCAAAGAAACAAGCTGGAGTAGCCATTCTAATATTTCATAACGTGGATTTTTAACCAAATGTAAGCAAAAAGGAAGGACACTTTTTACTCTTTACAGGACAAAATCTAGGAAGATTAACTCTCGATCCAGAACATCTATTCTCCAAATACAAGGGCATACCCTATCATAAAAGAAACCCTACTAAAACTCAAGGCATATATTGCACCACACACAGAAGTAGTGGGAGACTTCAACACCCCAATCTCATCAATAGACAGATCATGGAAGAAGAAACTAAACAAAAATATTGAAACTATCATAGGTTATGTAAATTTGGTCCTGTCCTGGTATATCTTGGCTTTTCCATCTATGGTAATAGAGAGAATTGCTGGATATAGTAACCTTGGCTGGCATTTGTGTTCTCTTAGAGTATCAATGACATCTGTTCAGGATCTTTTAGCTTTCATAGTCTCTGTGGAGAAGTCTGGTATAATTCTGATTGGTCTGCCTCTATATGTTACTTGTCCCTTTTTCCTTACTTCTTTTAGTATTCTTTCTTTGTTATGAACATTTGGTGTTTTGACTATTATCTATTGGGGAAAATTTCTTTTATGGCCCAAACTGATTGAGTTCCTGTAGGATTCCTGTATGTTCATGATGCTTTAGGTTATGGAAGTTTTCTTCTATGATATTGTTGAAGATATATACTGGTCCTTTTAGTTGGGAATTTTCACTCTCTTCTATTTCTATCATCCTTAAGTTTGGTCTTCTCATTATGTCTTGGATATCCTGGATGTTTATGGTTTGGAACTTTTTGATTTTTTGCATTTTCTTTGACCATTGAATCAATGTTGTCTATGTTGTTTTCTGCCCCTGAGATCCTCTCTTCCATCTCTTTCAGTCTGTTGGTGATGCTTGCGTCTATGACTCCCAATTTCTTTTCTATGTTTTCTCTCCACAGGGCTGTCTCCTTTTGAGATTTTTTTTTGTTTCTATTTTCATTTTCAATTCTTTTACCTGTTTGGTTGTGTTTTCCTGTAGATCTTTAAGTGATTTTTGTGTTTCCTTTTTAGGGCTTCTACTTGTTTACCTGTGTTCTGTAATTCTTTAAGGGAGTCATTCATGTGCTTCTCATGGACTTCTGTCATCATCCTGAAGTGTGATTTTACTTCCATATCTTGTTTTTCTGGTGTGTTGGGAAATCTACTACTTGCTGTTTTGGGAGAACTGGGTTCTGATGTTGCCAGGTTGCCTTGGTTTCCATTGCTAAGGGTCCTGTGTTTGCCTCTGGCCATCTTGTTATCTGTGGTATTAAGTGATCTTATTTTTCTCTGACTGAAGCTTGTGTCTCTTTCAGTTTTCAGTGTCCGTGGGCTCAGGAGGGAGATTGTTTCTGGTTTTTCAGCTCTTTGCAGACAGGCAGTGATTTCTGATGGCAGTGATTTGGCTCTGTCTCCTTGGGCCCAGGTAGGAGAGTGCTTCTGGGTGCTTAGCATTCTGCTGACAGGCCATTTCCTAATGGTGGTGACTCTCTCTTTCTGTGCTGGAATGTACCCATTCCCAGAGAGTACTCTGCTACCTGCACCCTGAGAGGTCCAGGCAGTCCTTTCATCAATAATCAATTGGGGGAGAGTGGGGGGTTCATCCATGGGCTCTGGTGGTAGAGTGCTTCTAAGTTGAGTGCTTGTGCTTGGCAGTCTTCAGGCAGGCTTTGAGTCCTGATGATGGTGACCAAGCTTCTAACTCTGGGCCTGAACATACCCCTTCCCAGAGAGTGGGTGGTCCATCCAGAATAGTCAGTGGGGGATTAGTGGAAAAATCATAGGTCAGATATTGCTCTTGAAGCTCTTCTGGGTTCTTAGCAGAGAGCAGGCATGCCCTGAGTCAAGATCTCTCTCTCTCTCTCTCTCTCTCTCTCTCTCTCTCTCTCTCTCTCTCTCTCTCTCTCTCTTTCTCTCTTTCTCTCTCTCTCTCTCTCTCTCTCTCTCTCTCTCTCTCTCTCTCTCTCTCTCTCTCCCTCTCTCTCCCATGCTCCCTTACTCCCTCCTCCCTCCCTCTTGCTCTCCCTCTCTCTCTCCCTCCATCATCTCTCTCTGATTAATTTTTTAAAGGATAAAAGAAAGCTCATATAAATTTCAGTAAGGTTTTTTATTATTATAATTTGTTAAGTTTAATAAAACTAAATGTTGATTTATGCTTTTCTTCACTATCATAACGTTAGCATCTTTCTTTATTTTGCAGCATTCTGAGTCTTTTATTTCTGAGTAAAACAACTTTAATTTAGTTCAGTTCAGTATAGTTCAATCAGAATATTTTTATTCAGCTAATAGTGAATGATAAATTCCTAACTGCATACAAGTTTGCTCATTTTAATTTCAAAATATTTTATTCAATTAATATTAAAACAAAGTGTATCTGAATTGAACTAAAGATCCATGTCTGATCTGAAGAATATATATGTATGTACACACACACACACACACACACACACACACATACAAATACACATATATACATATGTTTACTATGAGTTTTTCAGTTAGTTATAAAGTATCTGGAGATTTTTAGATTGTAAAACTGAATTTTTTTAGATGGTAGCTGTCCTAGGAATTCGACTGAACACATTAGAATGCAAAGGAAAATTCATCACAAAAAGTTATCCAGTTCAAAGTATCAGAGCTGCCTATGATTGTCGTGTGCCCCACTTCCCACCCACAGGAAAAGGCATGCAACAACAGGGTTCTTCTGCGAACAACCTTTATTGTACAACACTCTGAGCAGGGGACCCATGTGGAAGAAAAATGCACTGCTTATATATGCCCAGGAGACTCGTGTCGTTACCTGATTGGTGTGCCCTCCAGTAACTCATTAGCATGCCCGGAGAGCGGGCTGTGATGTCTGTGGCACATGCGCATTATTTCTCTTGGGCTCGGTTTGGTCATTGACGGGAAGCTGGCGCCATGTTTGGGTGCGGCACAAACGGCTCTCTACATATGATGACATAAGTGAACAAGACTTCGCAGAAGCAAAGCTTTGAATGATGGTCACAGTAAATCATGTCCACAAGCATCTGGACAATTTAATTTTTTCAAATATTATTATGAGTATAGTAAAATATGTTCACAGTTTTCATTGTTTGTCTTTTGATAAAATTTTACTCTGGAATTTGTAATATTCAGAGCAGTAGAATAATAAGCATTGACATACTAAATTTTGCTTGAACTTAGTTATATAAAAATATCTTTTTATTATTATTCCTTCACTTTTCATAAAAAGTAAGCCTACATACTTATTTTTTTTTCTTTTCATCAGATATGCTCTTTTATAGGGTCCCAATATACTTTATTATGCTAACTCAGCAGTGCATCATTATAGAGCACACAATGTCGGACAAATTATTTGGTTATAAATCCTAATTTAAAAATTTCAAACCTGTAAATGTGTTTTCATATATCCTTGTAGAAACATAATAATAATGGGATCCTAGGTGTTTCTAAAGCATGAGTTATGGAGTTTATTTATTTATTTTTGGTATAATAAACAATGTCTCTCTGTTAAATTGAATTAGAATGTTTGTTATAAAAATAAAAGTGGTCCCTCCTTTTATAAGATTTTATATTTTTGATACTGCTACTGTTGTAGGATTTCTATGATTTTCACTACGGGCCTATAAACATCTGATGCTACAGACACTTCACAAATTTAAAAAAAGTCAAATTCAATCATGGCTTTGAGCTAAAGCTCAGTAACAATGTTTTTATATCAAGTGGCAGATCTATTCTGTTAGTAGGTAATATATTTTGGCAGATTTTCCAGTAATGCTTATTTTTTATGTCAAATGTGATTTGTTTAACTCAAAATGTATGTCTCATAATTTTGTAAAAATAAGACTAATATGACTATCTACTAGAGAGACTTTCATTCCTTTCTAGCCTTTTTACTAAATAATGAAAAAAATTGTTCATGATATAAAAAATTTGAAAGATATTTCACTTAAAATGTTGTTTTCCTACACATTTAAAAGTTGACAGAAATAACCCATGGGTCATTTTTACTACTTTCTATTTATTTACTGTAGAACATATTTCAATATTTTTAATATTAATTATGAAATAAATTGTTATATACTCCTGTACCATCAACGTTTTTAAGGCATATTTGTGAATATCACTGACATTTTAGTCAGCCTAATCTACATAGTGTATTCATGCCCCCCTAGAAATGCAAAAAGAAAACTGTTTCAAATAAAAAATACAATAAACTAAAATACAAAAAAAAAAAAAATCTCTGGAAGAAGCCTAGAGATGTTGTATGATAATCATTAATTTTATCAGGAAATGATTGATGCATTTTAGAGTTCTTTTAATACTAGTTAAATACATAAACCAACTAGTTTTAATGATTTTAAAGATAACAGTGTAGGGATACTGACTTTAGATTCTACTGATCGATTCAAATTTGTGACAATTTTTTAGGTTTATCAATATTTCCTCTTCTAAATATTTTACTCACCTTATTGCAATGCATATTATTTTATGAAGTGTTTTAAACTTCAGAAATTGATTTTGTAAATAACTCACAATTTAAATCTGACAATTAAAGTTTAGTATTATTTAATAAAGGTTACTATTAATTATATTTTTGTTGATCATGTAAATTGGTATCATTCACAGGTATGTTATCGTGATAGTAAATGTAGATTCGAGAAATGAGTCCATTACAAAAGTAGGAAAACCATAAAATTATATTAATATTTTAAAGGTCAAAATTTAAATACAACTTACAAAATTTAACATTATATCAGAGTTTTAATTTGTTTCTCCTAAGATTTTCTGTTTTTTAATCATTATTTTGTTCATTTACATTTCAAATGCTATCCTCCTTCCTGATTTCACCTCTGAAAGTGTCCCATTCCACCTCATCCTTCTGCCCCCACAAGGATGCTCTCTCATCAACCAACCCACTCCTGCAACACTGCCCTATCATTCCCCTACTCTGAGGCATCAAGCCCTCATACCATATCTATGGTGGTTGAGGGATGTGGCTACCTACACTTCAAAACTTTTAACCCAGAATTGCTCCTGTGTAAAGGAAATACGAGGATAAAGAGTGGAGCAGAGATTGAAGGAAAGGTCATCCAGAGACACTTTTAATTTTTAATATTTTTGTATATTTTGAGATTTGATGTAATTGTATTATTCCCTCCATGCTTACCTCTGTCCTAACCCTCCCATGTACCCTTTCACCTTCCTCTATTTCAAATCCGTTGTCTCTTTGGCTTTCACTGTTATTCTCCAGGGACGAGAACTGCAATTGGTTATACAATACCAACTCTGCAGATCTCAGAATTGTGTATACAAGTAAAATTGTACAGATGGATTAGGTTTTATGTATTAGTGAATAATATATACATATATTTCAATATTTTAAAATATATATAAATAATATTATCTCAGAAATTAGCAGCAAGTACCAAGGGATATGTTTACAGACAGTGCTAAGAAATACAAACATTATCAAGAACACATTACTTATTGTGTCCTCTTTAAATCCTCTTGTTCACAAATTTGTTTATTAAATTGAAATACAGACTTCTGGAGCTGTGATATCCTATCTATATTTTGGTGGAATATAAATTTCTCTGCTGAACTCTAACAGTTAGTTATCTCCAGGGTCTTTATTTGACAGAATAGGGAACTGTGTGTAGTAAAGTGAGACTGTCTGTATACATGTCTTCTTGCACAGAAGTGTGTGTGAAGTGTGAGAACACCTGGCAAAACTGCACCTGATGCTAATCTATGAACTGGTGTCCCAAATTAGTAAAGATTAGCTATTTTGCAATTATAGTTACAGATACTCTTCTTATTTAGGAGGACTACTGGAATAGCTTTCAGATAATATCACTATGTGTTTGATTTTGTAAAGATAGATGAATGTGTCTAAAAGTGCTCAAAGGTATGCCATGTTTTTATATGTTTGAGTTACTGGACACTATATGTGTGTGTGTGTGTGTGTGTGTGTGTGTGTGTATGTGTGTGTGTGTTACACTAATTTATCTCCACATTTTTGGCTTTAGTAACATATTTTATATATATATATATATATATATATATATATATATATATATATATATATATATGAAATTTTCTACTTTGTTAAATCAATACTTTTTTTTACATATTGGGATAAGGTATGAACATCATGATACATTCATTTTACATTGCCTAAATTAATTCTTACTTTTTTCTTTTCATATTTTATTAATTCTTTTATTTATTTACATTTCAAATGTTATCCTTCTTGCCAGTTTCTCCTCCATAAATCCCCTATGCCCTCCTTCAGCCCCTGCCTCTACAAGCCCTTCCCCACCTGCCCACATAACTCAGCACCCTATCCTTTGCTTATGCTGCTGGGTCATTGAGCCTTCACAGAATCAGGGGGATCACTGCCATTGATGCCAGATAAGGCCATCTTCTGCTACATATCCAGTTGGAGCCAATAGTTCTCACATGTGTACTCTGTGGTTAGTGGTTTAGTCCTTGGGAGCTTGGGGGTGGGCGTCTGGCTCGTTGATACTGTTGGTCTTCCTATGATGTTGCAAACCTCTTCACCTCAAGTACTTGCCAACTTCTCTATTGGCATCTCTGTATTCATTTTAATGTTAGGCTGTGTGATTCTGCCTCTGTATTGGTCAGATTCTGGCAGAGAATGTCAGGGGATAGCTATACCAGGCTCCTGTCAACAAGGACTTCTTGGCATCCTCAATAATGTCTGAGCTTACTGTCTGCATATGGGCTAGACCCCTAGGTGGCGCAGTTTCTAGATTGCCTTTCCTTCGGTCTCTGCTCCACACTTTGTCCCTACAGTTACTTTTGACAGGAGGAATACTGAATTAATATTTTTGAGATGGTTGGGTGTCTTTATCCCTCAACCAGGAACCTTGTGTTGGGTATTTCAACTAGTGTCATCACCTTTGAGTCCTGGTAGCCTCCTGCTTCTGGCATCTGGAACTTTCAGGTAGGTACCCACAGTTCCCAATTCCCCACTGCTACAGACCTCCATTCACTTTCCTGACACCTTGTTCTTCTTTCACATCTTTTCCTGTATTTGAACCGCCCCTGCTTTTAACCTTACCCTCTTCTCTCCCTATCAAATACCTCTCTTACTCTACCTCCTTAGATTACTTCTTCCCCTTTCTGAGGAGGACTGTAACATGCACAATTTGATGTTGTCTTTCTTCTTCGATTTCATAGGATCTGTGAGATTTGTGATGGGTATTATGAGCCTTTTCTTTTCCTATCTATTTTTTTTCGTTCTTTTTTGTGGATAATATTAATTTCCATGTGTGTGCTTTTGTATATATATATATATATATATATATATATATATATATATATATATATATATATATATATATATATATTACAAACTATTTTATTTAATCATCATCTTGTTCTCATGATAATTCTTCCTTATATGTGAAAAAAGAGAATGATGAAGGTTAGGACAATATTTCAGAGTACCACAATATGGTAGTAGGATCAAACATTTAGCATAAGACTGACTAATGTCAAAGTACAGAGTTTTTGTTGTTGTTTTTATTGGTTTCATTCTAATTTTTTTCATTTTTATTGAATATTCTCCGTATTTACATTTCAAATGTTATTTCCTTTCCCCCCACTCTCATCCTTCTTCAACTCAGCTGTTCTGGCTCTATCTCCTTTCCAAGCAGATTGATTCAATCTGGCTTCTTTCAGCTTTTCACCAAATTGCTTTGATTATCCCCAAAATAACTCAGGTGAATCTTTTGGCTTCTAATGACCTGCATTGAACTGGATGAACTCATGCAACTTAACCCTATGGCACCACACTCAGTGCACTGACTCCCAACTCACTGACTTGACTGACCAATTTCTAACTGACTCTACTACCAAGTCACTGATGAACTGTCTTTACTTTCCTGTGCTTAAATAGCCTTTCTATTGAGAGATGGGCATATCCTATTTGTGATTCATTCTGTCAGATCTTTCTACAGTTCATTATTTTCTCTCCTCCTCAATTAGATATCAAAGAAAACTACAGTATTCCAGCCAAAGGATTAAAGGTGTGTAGTATTTGCCCATCTAAATTCCAGAGAGATCACACAGACATAGAAGTTCTCTGGATGTAATCATAGCAATCATGTTTCTGAAGTAAATTTTTTCTCTTACAACTTTATTTTAAAAACAGAGTGATACATGTAGAGATTTTTAAAAGCATTTTGGCATAAAATTATATGAACATGTTTTTGTGTATATGCCCAGTTGTTTTTTTTTTATTTTCAAATAATGTTTACTGAAGATGTTCTCCTTCCCCAGCATATACAGCATCTTTCACAAGTCATATAGTTTATTTTATTACTGAGTTTCGGTAGTTTAGCTTGAAATCATGTGTGCCTATATATTGTTCACTTTATTTAGGATTAGTTTGGGTGATTGGATTCTTTCTGTAAAAAAATTAAACCAGTATGCATATGAGTTTTGTCTATTTCTCTATAAAATAGAGTTAATTATAATATCCATGATATTGAAAAATCACAACAGTCCCTCAAAAAGTGAATAAATTGAAAATATGGTATCCAATTAGAATTAGGTATTTTCAGTATTACAAAATAATAAGATTGTACCACTTATGACAACATGGGAAGAGATGGAAGATATATATATATATATATATATATATATATATATATATATATATATATATATATATATATATATATATATATATACCAAGGCACGCAGGTACGAGAGGTTTGTTGAGAAAGGGAGCACCTTCATGGAAGCATGGGGAGGGGGAATGAGGGTGGGAGGAAAGGGGATACCATTTGAAATGTAAATACAGAGAATATCCAATAAAAACACAGCCTAATTTTCCTGAAGTAAACAATTAAAAATATTTGAAATTATAGAACCACATAAAGAAAGTGGTTATCAAGAAATGAGTAAAGAAGAGTCATGTTTCATTAGGTATAAACTTATGCCTATCTAAGATGTGTGAGTTTTATGATGATATGTAAACCATAGTGCCTATAATTAGCAATAGATATTTGACAATATATTTTACTAAGATGTCAAATCATATAACAAATATTATTAGCATAGAATTATAAACAAGTAAAAAGGGTACAAAAGTAATTAGAGGTGATATATGTGTTTCATTACCTGTATTTTGATGGGTATACTATGATCAGATCTACAATACCAGATATATTAATTATGTGCATTTTGATGAAAACAAGCATTAAGCTGAAGCCTGCTCCAAGTTTATTCCATATTTTGTAAAACAGTTGATTTCGGGGTTAGTAATGACCCGAGAGGCTACTCTACAAGCAGATTGTGTAGAAATAGAATGACTTTGTATTTTATTGTGCATAGTGCTGACCACCCATGAACAAAATATCGATGTAGAACTTATTCTTGCTTTTGAAAAGAAGGTATTTAGTCTGTTGGCATATATGGGTGCAATCTATCATACAGGGAAACTAGTCACAGCTCATTCATCCTCAAGCTCTCATAGAAATGAAAGGATTCATTCTTCCTTTCTTCTGCTTATTTTCATGGAGCCTTCTTCACTTTTTTGGAATTATTACGAGCTATGTCTTATGTAAATGCAGAAAAGCATGGATATTATTGACAGAGGTTCACATATTTTTAATTGAACAACTTTATTTTAAAAAACAACGATAAATGTACAGATTTTAAGCATTTTTGCATAAAAGTATATGAATACATTTTTCTCAGTGCTTGATTTTGTAAAGGTTAAAAAAAGAAAATACATATTTCAATACTTCATTTTAAAAACATTTGTTAAAAATGAGCATAGATGAGCAATATATAGAAGTCTGGTGGATGGGTTGATATTATTTATATATATATATATATATATATATATATATATATATATATAGAGAGAGAGAGAGAGAGAGAGAGAGAGAGAGAGGCAAACAGAAAAGCAGGCAAATAGATGGGTAGAAACTAGATAAAATTTGAGTTGACAAACTTTTCTTATAATCCATCACACGAATTTGTTATCTAAAGAACTTACAGACAATGCAGTGTAGTTACTATGGTTACATAACAAGATTACTGTTTCACTTATTCTATTCAAAATAGAATACCTAGGTTATATGTGAGGTATTCTGACAATGAGCTATTAGGCAACCTCTAACAGAAGTGAGGAGCAAATCCATGTAGTTAACTTTTTTGAAACATAGCATTTTTCATTAAAACAACCAAAGTAATGCTGGCTGATCTGTCTCATCATAACTTTTTTAACATAGAAGGCCCACAATAGAAGAATGGACACAAAAAATTTGGTTTATTTACACAATGGCTTACTACTCCACTATTAAGAATAAGAACATCATGACTTTTTTTTAAATAATTTTTATTCTTTAAAAAAAGCTTATTGTTTTTAAATTGTGTGTGTTTGGTGGAATAATATAATAGAATTTGAGAGCAGGTACATGAGGAAGCCATGGAATCAGATCCCCTGAGTTAAAGGTTATTTATTGTGAAGCAGTCTTCATGGATGCTGGGAACCAAAGTAAGTAATCTTCAAGAGAGGTTTTCTAGTTCTTAACTGCAGACACATTGCTTCAGTTCCATAATTACATATTTACCGAACAATGCCTGAGTGTGAGATATAATTTATCAGTGTCTTGCCAATGTTACTAATAAAAAATTCTTCCCCCAGCAAGGACAGGGTCTCAATACACAGCCCAGACTGACGTTGAATCTAGTGACCCTCCTGTCCCAGTCTCTGGAGTGCTAAGGTTACAGGGACATATCACTATATAGAGCTAAAAAATATTAATTATACCCACAGACAATGTACCAGCTCATAAACATTGAGGAACATTTGCTTATCAGTAAACAGAATTGTTTTCACTGATGTGAAATCATTGAGCTTGATTTTTTTCCTTTAAATCAAAACTAGAGATATGTACCATCTCTCCTAAAACTTAAATTGCTTTATTACAATTTGCATTCTCTGATTTTCTTATCAGCCTGCTTTAAAGATATGCTTGTGTTCAATATGCTCCCTCTAAATTTGGCCCAAACCAAATATTTGTTTAACCCAAATATCTTAGCAGCAAACTGAGCTTATCCTTCTGGAGAGAGTATTGTTGAACAGCTAAGACCACTGGGAAGTCAAAGAGATGATCACACATCCTGAGCACCCCAGTCTGGTATGACTGGGGGACAGCTGATAACTGGATATGCAGTATTACCAGACATCACTGGGCCTAGCCCATTGACTCCATTGCTTGTCACTGCTATAAATACAGTAGGTATGACATACCTTTCAAACTCTGCTTTAATCTTCAAAATTTCATCTGGTGTATTATGTGCAGATGTTACTCTAACTTTACACAGCAGCCCAAAATTTCCTTATGCATTTTTAATATTTTCACAGTAACCAAGGTCAGAGGTTGAACCCATCAGCAATACGATCCTGCACGGGACTGTCTGATTTGAGAAGTAACCCACTCACTGTTTTTATTTAACATCTGGAGTCCTAGAGTCCTTCTTTTTTTATAATTGAACAACTTTATTTTAAAAAACAAAAAAAACAAAGATAAAAGTACAAATTTTAAGCATCTTTGCATAAAAGTATATGAATACATTTTTGTCAATGCTTGGCATTTTTTTAACACCTTTATTTTACAAAACAAAGATAAATGTACAGATTTCAAGCAATTATTGCATAAAATTATACAATACATTTTTGTCAGTACTTTTTTTCAGATTTTAAAATAATTTTTACATAAATCTATATGAATAGTCAGTACTTGATCTTTTTAAAGGTTTGACTGTATGCATCGAAAACCCAATAGTTACAATGAGCACAAATTACATGAAAACAAAATATAACATGAAAATTGTCAAAGTTTTCTTGTTGTGTAAAGATTTTTTTGTTTTCTTTTGTTTTCTTTACTTCTTGGACTTCCTACAGTCTGTGAGTTGTTTCTGGGGCAGTGCAAGCCTCTGGGGTTAGCATCACACTATCAGTGACTGCATATTATGTCTGTACTTTTGTGACTGGGTTATCTCACTCAGAATGATTTTCTCTAGATGCAGCCATTTTCTTAAGAATTTGGTCAAGTCATTGTTTCTGGTGGCTGAGTAGTATTCCATTGTTTAAATGTACCACAATTTTTGTATCCATTCATCTTCTAAAGGACATCTTGGTTCTTTCCAGCTTCTGGCTATTATAAATAGAGCTGCTATGAACATTGTGGTGCATATATCTTTGTTGTGTTCTAAGGTGTCTCTAGGGTATATGCCCAGAAGTAGAATAGCTGGGTCGTCAGGTAGTATTATGTCCAATTTTCTGAGGTATTGCCAGACTGATTTCCAGAGTGGTTGTATTAGTTTGCAACCCCACCAACAGTGGAGAAGTGTTCCTCTTTCTCAGAAACCTCACCAGCATCTGTTGTCATCTGAGTTTTGGATGTTGGCCAATCTGACTGGTGTGAGGTGGAATCTCAGGGTTGTTTTGATTTGCATTTCCCTGATGGCTAAGGATGTCGAGCACTTCCTCAGATATTTCTCAGCCATTCAATATTCTTCAACTGAGAACGTTTTGTTTAGTTCTGTTCCCCATTTTTAATAGGGTTATTTGATTCTCTGGTGTCTAGCTTTTTGAATTCTTTGTATACCTTAGATATTAGGCCTCTATCTGATGTGGAGTTGGTAAATATCTTTTCCCATTCTGTTAGCTGCCCTTTTGTTTTCTTGACAATGTCCTTCGCCTTAAAGAAACTTTGCAATCTCATTAAGTCCCATTTGTTAATCTTTGACCTGAGAGCTTGAGCCATTGGTGTTTTATTCAGAAATTTTTTCTCCTGTGCCTATATGTCCTAAAGTTTTCCCTACTTTCTCATCTAATAGTTTTAGTGTATCTGGTTTAATGTGAAGATCTTTGATCCACTTACACTTAAGCTTTGTACAAGGAGATAAGAAAGGGTCTATTTTCATTCTTTTGCATGCTGAGTGCCAGTTGGACCAGCACCATTCGTTGAATAAGCTGTCTTTTTTCCATTGAATGTTTATGACTCCTTTGTCGAAAATCAGGTGACCATATATGTGAGGGCTCATTTCTGGATCTTCTCTTCTATTCCATTGATCCACATGCCTATTTCTGTACAAGTACCATGCAGTTTTCAGCACAATTGCCTTGTAATATAGCTTGAGGTCAGGAATAGTGATAACCACCGATGTTTTCTTGTTGTTGAAGATGGATTTCGCTATTCTATTCCATATGAAATTGCACATTGATCTTTCCAATTCCATGAAGAACTGTGATGGAATTTTGATGGGGATTGCATAGATTGCTTTTGGTAGGATGGCCATTTTTAAAATGTTGAATTTTCCATTCCATGAGCAAGGGAGATCTTTCCATTTTCTGAGATCCTCCTCAATTTCCTTCTTTAGAGGTTTGAAGTTCTTGTCATACAGGTCCTTCACTTGCTTAGTTAGAGTCACACCAAGGTATTTCATAGTTTTTGTGACAATTGTGAAGGGTACCTTTTCCCTAATTTCTTTCTCCACATGTTTGTCCTTTGAGTATAAGAAGGCTACTGATTTGTTTGAGTTAATTTTGTATCCAGCCACTTTGCTGAACTTGTTTATAAGCTGTAGGAGTTCTCTGGTGGAATTTTTGGGGTCACTTAAATACACTATCATGTCATCGGCAAAAAGTTATGTTTTTATCTCTTCCTTTCCGATCTGTATCCACTTGATCTCCTTTGGCTGTCTAATTGCTCCAGCCAGGACTTCCAGTACTATGTTGTATAGGTAGGGGGAGAGTGGGCAGCCTTTTCGGGTCACTGATTTTAGTGGGATTGCTTAAAGTTTCCCAACATTAAGTTTGAGGTTGGCTGTTGGTTTGCTGTATATTGCTTTTATTATGTTTAAGTATGGGCCTTGGATTCCAGTTCTTTCCAGGACTTTTAACAAGAAGGGGTGTTGAATATTGTCAAATGCTTTCTCAGCATCTAGTGAGATGACCATGTGGTTTTATTCTTTGAGTTTGTTTATATGGTAGATTACATTGATGGATTTCCTTATATTAAACCATCCCTGAATCCCAGGGATGAAGCCTACTTGGTCATGATGAATGATCATTTTGATGTGTTCTTGGATTCGGTTTGCAAGGATTTTGTTGAGTATTTTTGCATCAATGTTCATAGGTGAGATTGGTCTGAAGTTCTCTTTCCTTGTAGGGTCTTTGTGTGGTTTAGGTACTAGGGTTATTGTAGCCTCAAAAAATGAGTTAGGTAGTATTCCATCTGATTCTAAATTCTGGAATAATTTAGAGAGTATTGGTGTTATGTCCGCAATAAATGTCTGATAAAATTCTGCACTGAACCTTTCTGGACCTGGGCTTTTTTTGGTTGGGAGGCTTTGGATGACTTCTTCTATTTCTTTAGGTGTTATACGGTTATTTAGATGGTTTTCTTTGTCCTGGTTTAACTTTGGGATCTTGTATCTGTCTAGGAATTCGTCCATTTCCTCCAGATTTTCCAATTTTGTAGAGTATAAGTTTTTGTAGTAGGATCTGATGATTTCTTGAATTTCCCCAGTTTTAGTTGTTATGTCACAACTTTCCTTTCTGATTTTGTTAATTTGTATACTCTCTCTTTGCCCTCTAGTTAGTCTGGCTAGGGGTTTATCAATCTTGTTGATTTTCTCAAAGAACCAACTCTTGGTTTTGTTGATTTTTTTAATGGTTCTTTTTGTTTCTATTTGTTCTATTTCTGCCCTAATTTTGATTATTTCTTGCCGTCTACTCTTCTTGAGTATATCTGCTTTCTTTTGTTCTAGGGCTTTTAGCTGTGCTGTCAAGTTGCTGATGTATGCTCTCTCCAGTTTCTTTTTGGAAGCACTTAGGGCTATGAGTTTTCCTCTCAGTACTGCTTTCATTGCATCCCATAGGTTTGTGTATGTTGTGTTTTCGTTTTCGTTGAATTTTAGAAAATCCTTAATTTCTTTCTTTATTTCATCATTGACCCCGCTATCGTTTAATAGAGCATTGTTGAGTTTCCATATGTATGTGGGCTTTTTGTTGTCTTTGTTGTTGTTAAAGACCAGCCGTAGACCATGGTGATCTGAGAGGATGCATGGGAATATTTCAATCTTCTTATATCGATTGAGTCTCCTTCTGTGTCCAATTATGTGGTCAATTTTCGAGAAGGTGCCATGGGCTGCTGAGAAGAAGGTGTATTTTTTTTACTTTAGGATGATATGTTCTGTATATATCTATTAATTCTAGTTGGTTCAAAGACTCTGCTAGCTTTGCAGTGTCCTTGTTCAGTTTCTGTGTCCATTGGTGAGAGTGGAGTATTAAAGTCTCCCACTATTATTGTGTGGGGTGAAATGTATTTTTTGAGCTTTAGTAGGGTTTCTTTTCTGAATGTGGGTGCTTTTTTTATTTGGAGCATATATGTTAAGTATTGAAAGTTCCTCCTGACAGATTTCCCAGGTAATGAGCAAAAAGTGTCCTTCCTTTTTTTTTGATAATGTTTGTTTGGAAATTTACTTTATTTGATATTATAATAGCCACTCCAGCTTGCTTCTTGGGGCTGTTTTCTTGGAAGTTTTTTTCCCACCCTTTTACTCTGAGATAGTGTCTGTCTTTGTCTCTGAGATGAGTTTCCTGTATGCAGCAAAAGGCTGGATTTTGTTTATGTATCCAGTCTGATAGCCTATGTCTCTTTATTGGGGAGTTGAGTCCATTTATGTTAATAGATATCAAGGAATAGTTGTATCTGTTTCCTGCCATTATTGCTTTTGTGGGTTGAGTTGTGTCTGTGTCTTTTTCTTCTTTTCGTTTTCTTGTTTAGGAGTTTTCTTGTTTTTACTAGGCTGTATTTTCCCTCATTGTATTGGGTTTTCCACCTAAAATTCATTGTAGTGCTTGGTTTGTGGTCAGAAATTGTGTAAATTTTGATGTTTCTTGAAATATCTTCATCTCTCTATCTATGGTGATTGATAGTTTTGCTGGGTATAGCAGCTTTGGCTGGCACTTGTGCTCTCTTAGGGTGTGCATGAGCCTGTCCAGGCTCTTCTAGCTTTCATAGTCTCCTTTGAGAAATCAGGTATGATTCTGATTGGTCTGCCTTTATATGTTACCTGACTTTTTTCCCTTACTGCTTTTATTATTCTTTCTTTGCTTTGGGCACTTGGTGTTTTGACTATTATGTGTCAGGAGGTATTTCTTTTCTGGTCCAACCTATTTGGAGTTCTGAAGGCTTCTTTTATGCTCGTGGTCATCTCATTCTTGAGGGTAGGGAAGTTTTTTTCTATGATTTTGTTGAAGATATTTACTGTGCGTCTTACTTGATACTCTTCTCCCTCTTCTATTCCTATTATCCTTAGGTTCGGTCTTCTCATTGTGGCCTGGATTTCCTGGACATTTTGGGTTAGGAGCTTTTTGATTTTTGCATCTTCTCTGGATGTTTTGTCTATGTTTACAATTTTATCTTCTGCCCCCGAGATTCACTCTTCGATCTCTTGTAATCTATTGGAAATGCTTGCTTCTGTGACTTCTGATTTCTTTTTTAGGTGTTCTACCTCTAGGGTTATCTCTTTTAGTGATTTCTTTATTGTGTCAATTTCTGTTTTAAATTCCCTCTTCCATTCCTTCGTCTCTTTGGTTGTGTTTTCCACTAGTTCTTTGAGTTCTTTGAGTGTTTTTCTTGCTTCCTCTTTAAAAGCTTCTGAATCTTTTTGGTTTTCCTCCAGTTCTTGTTTAAGTATCTCTATCAGCATCTTGATGTATGATTTCAGGTCTGCATCTTATTTTTCTGGAGTGTTTTACATTCCTATATTTGCTGTTGTGGGAGAGCTGGGTTCTGGAGTTGCCAGGTTGTCTTGGTTTCCTTGGGATATACTCTTTCTCTTTCCTCTTGCCATTTTGTTGTCAGTGATATGTTCTTTCCTTTCCCTTGTATCTGGTCTGTGTCCCTGGGTCTTCACTGGTCTAGGTGGCAGATGAGTCGAGCCCTGTTCTATGCCTCAGAGTCGCAGGGTGGAAACAGAAGTTCCAAAGTTCTGTTCCTGGTTCCTGGATCAGGCAGGGCTGGGGGTGCGCTTACAGTGCACACTCCACTGAGATTCCTCTGCTCCCTGGCTGCCCAGGTCTCCTACTCACCAGTCTTTAAAGCTTTAAACGCTGCTGATCAGTGTGGTGGATGGGCTGCACCCTGTTCTGTGCACTAAAGTTGTCGCCGGGTGGAAACAGAAGTTCCAAAGTTCTGTTCCTGGTCCCTGGATTAGATACAGTCTTTAAAGCTTTAAACGCTGCTGATCTGTGTGGTGGATGGGCCTCGCCCTGTTCTGTGCACTGGCATTTTTTCTTAAGGTTTGATAGTATGCATTAATATCTTACTAGTTACAATGAGCATAAAGTACATGTAAAACAGGATGTAACCCAGAATTTGTCAAAGTTTTCTTTGTGTATAAGGATTGAGCATAATGGTTTTGTCCTTCTTTGAGATCATGGTAAAACTGTTTGTCTTTCTGCTGGCTCAGGTCTCCCAATGGCCATAGTCTACAAGACTCATTAACTATCACATTGGCAAGAACAATTTCTTTTGTGGTCACCTCAATGCAGAATTCAGTGTTCATATCAACCAGCATACAGTTCTGGGTCAACAGTTGAATGCTTTAAGCCACACTTAATTGTTTATCCTTACAGAAGCTAGGAAAATAGTAGTACTGAAAATAATGTGGGATGTGCAGGCTCAGCTCAAAAGGTTTCAGAGAACAATTATTGTTGTTGAGCTAGAAACCATTAATGTTAGATGTTAAAGAACATGGGTGCTTTTCTGTCCTTGTCCTAAGAATCTGACTGCAGCTAATTGACCCATTTTGAACTAATAATTTTTGAAAGAAATTATTAAAGACAACCTAATATTGTGTCGTATGGTTATTAGCAATCACTCATATCCAGATCTACAACAAAAATTACAATTGGGGGCAAAAAGAAATAAAACATATATGGTTTAAAGAGAAAATGTCCATAAGAAAATGTAATATTGTGATCAAGTATGGTGTTCAAAGAGATGATAAGTTTAAAGAAAGGCCTGATTCATAATGGAATAAATAGCAGCTACAAGTCAAGTAGTATGCAAATGAATTGCAAGGAGAGAGTGAGGTTCCAGTCTTAACAGGCAGGGTAATTTTGCAGCTTTTCATGCATCATACAGGCTTTATCAAGAAGGATGCAGGAGGAAAAGCTTGTAGAATCTTCTTCATAATTAAGAAAATCTATTGAGGTTTTATGTATAGAAGATCTGTGCCTGCATGGAGGCCATGAGACAATATCTTGTAAAGCTGTGAAAATTGAACCTGGACTGTGTTGAAGATCCCATGAGGACCTGAAGAGCCCTCTGAAATCAGAGAGTTATAGTATTTGATGTTAGACCTGCTGGATCTTGATGTTACATTGGGCTAGTATTTCACTATGTTCTATTTTCATTTTTTCATGGCAACTTATATTCTGAGCAATTGTATGTTGTAAGCATGTGATCTACTATTTTACTTTCATTTTACAGGGGATTGCAATTAGGAAATATTCTAATTGGGAGATCCCCTTAAGTCTCAGAAAATATTTTTGATTTTGAAATATTGAATAGTCTTGAGACATAAAGAATGTGGTACTTTTCCTTAAGTGTGAGTTCCTGCATGTACATATGTATGTATGTATGTATGCATGTATGTATGTATGTATGTATGTATGTATACCCTCCATGTGTATACCAGTACCTGTAAAAAATAGACAAGAAACAAGGATCACTTGGAGCAAAAGAACCAATGGTTGTGAGATAATTGATGTCGGTTCTGGCAATCAAAGCCACTTCTTCTAAAGCAGCAATCCAACCTCTGAGCTGAATTTCTTTCTTCTATAATTCCTTTCTTTTATTTCTTTATTATTATTATTTTACTCATTCATTTTAAATCCCACTCACTAACCTCCTTGTCGTCATTACTTCCCACATTTCTAACCCCATCCCACATCCCCACATTCCTTACTACCATCCCTTATCCCCTTCTTTTCCAAATGGGTGGAGGCTCCCCAAGATACCCCTACTCTCTCACATCATTTCTCTCTGAGAATAGGTGCATCCTCTTGCACTGAGAACAGAGAGCAGAACCCAGCTAGAACAAATACCAAATACTGGCAACAGCTTTTGGGATAGTCCCTGCTCCAGTTGTTCAGGGTCCAAAGGAAGACAAAGCTGCACATCTGTTCCATATTCAATGGTTTATTAGTATCATCTTTCAAATCAATTTACAGACACAAGCTGACCCTCTATTCTTCCGAACAATGGATTCAGTGTTTATTCCTACAGTGTTTCTTCCTACCTCTCCTTGCAAACCACAAAACCTTACAGCTGCTCAAGCTTCATACCCCGAAATTCAGAGAGCTGCATTTAAGGGAAATATTTTTCCAAGCAGGTAACACTTCTCTCCACGTAGTTTTGTATTCCTAAACTTGGAGTGCTCAATAATTATCCCGGATTTAAAGGAAATATCAAAATAATGCCGTTGAAGGAAGACAGAACAACATTTTGAGTGGAAAACAAATATTCATGATTCTCCCTGCCAGTATAGTATTGTCTCATTATCTGTTATTTCTTCACTATGTGATACTGGTTAGCAACTCTAGTCTAAGCACTTCTGTGGCCTGGTCTCACATAAAATGATTAGAGTAACTGGTTTTTTCCCAATCTCTGTGCAAAGTAGAACATCTAAGCATTCACTCAGTCAAGTACATTAGTAAGTAAATATTCACTACTAGTTATTATTCTGAACAGAGGAAAGTGTAAAAACCCATGCTAGTTTCAATAATTGTGTCATTATGATGCCTCATCATTTATTTTTATATGACCTGTAACTAACTGTTTAGAATATTATTGAAAATATTGTTACAGAAATGATTTTAATAACCATGTTTATTATGAAGACTTTTCAGTAATTTTGTTTCTTTTCTTACTCTCTTACTTTATTTTTAAAAAAGAGGGGTACATACACAGATTTTTAAAGGCCTTTTGGCATAACACTATATGAATATTTTTGTCAGTACTTAATTCTTTCAGAGTTTTGATAATATGCATTGAAATCCCACTAGTTACTATTAGCATAAGTATATGTAGGACAGAATATAACATGGAAACAGATTTCTTAGTGAGTATAGATTAAGGATAATGATCTCTAAATACCAAAAATTGCCACAAGGCTATATATTCTTAGTTCTAGGGTGGTTAATGTTTTAAGGTCCAGGTGTACCACACTCTGAAAGGGTGATATATATTTATTTTTCCTAAGAAAAACTGAGGCTTTCATTTTTGGCCTTTGTTTTTCTTGAGCTTCATATGGCCTGTGAGTTGTTTCTGGAGTGTTCAGAGCTTTCTGTGGTTAGTATCCAATTATAAGTGACTGCATATTATGTCTGTTCATTTGTGACTAGGTTACCTCTCTCAGGATGATAGTCTCTAGATGCATCCATTTTCTTAAGAATTTCATAATGTCATTGTTTCTGATAGCTGAATAGTATTCCATTGTGTAAATATACCACAATTTCTGTATCCATTTATCTACTGAAGGACATCTGGGTTCTTTCCAGCTTCGGATTATTATAAATAGGGATGCTATGAACATTATGGTGCATGTTTCTTTGTTGTATGTTGGAGCGTCTCTGGGGTAAATGCCCAGAAGTGGAATAACTGGGTCTCCTGGTAGAACTATGTCCAATTTTCTGAAGAACACATTATTTTTGAAGATATTTGAACAGATTATATTTCTTGTAATATTAAGGTGTATTAGAGTTAAAATACATAAAAACAAACTTGGTCAAGTTTCTCAGTTTACATATGAGACAGAGATACAGAGAAATTTCACAAGTTGCCTATGATCTTGCATTAAAGCAATTTTGTTTCTTATATTCTATTTTAATTTTTTAAAAATTTTCTTTGAAATAGCTATAACGGGAATACTATTGCTCAGCTAAATTAAAACTGATATATAATATTAAGTTATTCTCCTCATGATTATAGCTGTACTATGGTTTTGAATATATATATATATATATATATATATATATATACATATGTGTGTGTGTATGTGTGTGTGTGTGTTTCCTTGTTACTAATAACATCCCAATCATAAATGTGTGGTTTTGTGCTTGTTTACAAAAATTTGTCACCAAGATGACGTTTTACTTTACAGTGAGCTTTGGCAAAGCTATAGAACCCAAAGAAACAATATTTTGGTACGCAAACAATAGTATTCTGAGATTTCACTATTACACTAATAAAAACTACTTGGTTTATGTTAATTTGTGTTTGACTTGAACAAAAGATCACTGCTTTAAAATTCAAGAATAGAAATGTAGTTATCAGTGTCTTACATAAGTCTAAATATTGGTTCACACAGAAAGATTATAATCTACTGAAAGATCATCCATAAATTACATTTATTAAATTTAAATGGTACTATGCATGTATTTCATGATAGAATTATGAGGTAATATTTTGTTCTTCTATTTGTCTTACGCATCAAAGAATAGGAACCAATGATAATTTTACTGAAAGTTTTATGTATAGTCAGGATTTATTTGTAGCACTCAAGTGATAAAATGGATTTAGCCTATTATCATAAAGAAACCAATTATTAAAAGCAATTAAGTGCTTATTTGATAGTTCATTAATGAACTATTAATGCTTCTAACAAAATAACCAAGTAAAATACTAACATGCACAAAGATGGATGTTGGAATTGAGCTAAAAACTTGATATAATTCATTTAATAAAGAAATTTTACTTTTTGGGATTTTAAACAATACATTTGCAAATCCTATATTACTTTTGTAGGATAAGTTATCTAGCTTATTAGTGCAATGAGAAGTTAAAATAGGTCATATGAAACTATATCAATACTCTTGAACCCTTGTTAACATGGTTCATTTATTTATTTTATTGCCCTGAATAACAATAATAAAGTTCAGATAAAACTAAGCGATATATGTGTTAACAATACTTCTGTTCTTTTTTTTACATATGTATTCAAAACATTTTTCAAAACACAATTGAAAATAAATCTCATATAATAAAAAGCACCAATAGTCTTATCAACCTTTTCTACCTTCAATTCAGGCTTCTCATTTTATAGAGATTAAGTGAATCCCAGAGATTGGAGAGGTTACCTGCTGTAAAACACTTCAATATTCATTATATAGCTGCCAAATGCTCAAAAACTCTCAGCTGTAACATCTCAAATAAGAGGGTTCACAACCTCCCTTCCATTCATTACCTGATAATTCTATATTCTTTAGAAATTTGTATGCATATTGTATTTCATAAGTGATGTAGTCCTGAAACAAGGGAAATGAAATTGGAATATTAACTGCCACTTTCAAATGATAAAGCTATTTTCTGCTCTGTGAACTTGTACTTGCCCATGAAAAGAAGGATAATAACACTACTACATCCTAGTGTTATTTGCAAAATTTAGTATATAATACAATGCAATAGTTAACTTGAAACTGGTAGAAACCTAAAATATAGTAGCTATTGTTTATTATGATCAATGTATATACTGCTTAAATTATGTCAACGGTAACACAAGTTTGAATTAAATACTGTATGAAAATGTCAACAACTTTTGAAATAAAGTGTGATCTTTAGAAGTAATCTACCATCCTGAGTGAGGTAACCCAGTCACAAAAGAACACACATGGTATGCATTCACTGATGACTAGATTTTATCCCAAAAGCTTTGAATACCAAAGATAATTCATAGACCACATGAAGCTCACCAAGTTGGAAGACAAAAGAGTGGGTGCTACAGTCATTGTTAGAAGGAGGAACAAAATATTCACAGGAGGAATTACAGAGAAAAAGTGTAGAACACAAACTGAAGGAAAGGTCATCAAGAGGTGCCCCCACCCAGGAATCCATCCCATATACAATAACCGAACCCAGAAAATACTTAGATGCCAAGAAGTTAATGCTGACTGGAGGCTGATATAGCTGTCTTCTGTCTCTGCAAGAGCCTGAAAAATAAAGTCAGATGCCCACAGCCAAACCTTGGACTGGGAAAGGGGATCCGAATGTAAGAGCTACTAGAGAAAGGACTGAAGAAGCTGAAGTGGTTTGCAATGCCATAGGAAGAAGAACAATATTTATCAACCTAACCCCCAGGAGCTCACAGGTACTAAACCATCAACCAAAGAGTACACATGGAAGGAGCTATGGCTTCAGCCACATTTAAAAAATAGTATAGCCTTATTGGGTATCAAGGAGAGGAGAGGCCCTTGTCCCTTTAATGATTCAGTACTTCTGTATAGGGGAATGCCAGGGCAGGAAGATGGGGGGAATGAGGGGAGCATCCTCAAAGAAGCAGGGGAAAGGGTATAGTTGGGGTGTTGCAGAGAGGAAACTGGGAAAGGGGATAATATTTGAAATATATGTAAAGAAAATATCAATGTGTTTTTTTAAAGGAAGTAGAACAATAAAGCAATGTAAATTTAAACAGGAATTCAAAAGTCATCTATAAGATGAATGATTATATAGTTCTGCAAGCATACTCAT
The DNA here is from genome assembly GCF_963924665.1 of Micromys minutus. Taxonomy (NCBI): domain Eukaryota; kingdom Metazoa; phylum Chordata; class Mammalia; order Rodentia; family Muridae; genus Micromys; species Micromys minutus. The sequence goes on along the minus strand of NC_137970.1, from coordinate 98,905,335 downwards.
GGAGATCAACTGAAACATTTTAAGAAACGTATAGTACATAATTAATTGTAAATGCAAAACCTGATATTCTTCTACATTTTGATAATATTAATCAAATTGTTAATTAAAGTAGTCCATTAACATACGAAGCAGAAGATAAATATTTTAAACTTCTCAATATAATTATATTAGTCCCTAAATAACTACTTTTCGGAATTGTTAAAATTGTAGTTATTTAAATTTTTAATTCTTAAAATCTTATTAACACTAAAACTAAATTTATGTAACTAATAAACATTAAAACATATTTATTATTATAATTGCAATTCCTTTGTTTATTTTTATTGACTGTGGTAAAATAATTGATATGACTTCACTCACCCACATAGCACACACATACACACACACATACACACACAAACACAAAATACACATACAGAAAAACCCACAAACACATATAGCATAGAGTTGTTAACAAGAGGAACTATCCTACTAATGAACTGTTCTGAGAAACAGTTCAATAAAGTTTTATTGGCATGCATATGCAAAAATTTCATTATCAATTTATCAATTTATATCAATTTAACTTTAGTGAATATTATGGCCACTTAATATTATTATTCAATTTCTATTAGGAAGTGCTGTGGAAATGTTGTAGAGATTGCACTTAATCTTTATATTTATTTGGTATAAAAGCCTTTTTCTCAATATTAATCCTACCAACAAATAAATATGGAAATTCTTTCAATGTGGTAAAGTTTCAATATACAAGTCAGGAACATTATAAAATGTATAATGGTATAGTTTCTTTGATTTTGTTCTTCGTATATTTGTTATTTTTATTTGATGGGCTCATGTTTTTGTTGTTGGAGGTAATCATCATCTGTGTTTGTGTATGTGTGTGTGTGTGTGTGTATGTGTGTGTGTGTGTGTGTGTGTGCTTACATATCAATTTTCTATCCTGTTATGTTGTTGATTATAACTATCAATTTTAGAGATTTTTCTGAAGACTTTAATATTTTATATGTGAATTTTCATTCAAATTCAAAGACTGTAACACACACATGTACATCAATACCATGACTACTATGACTTAATAAAAATAAAATAAATAAATTTTAAAAATAAACAGAATGTGTGAAAAAATGCTACAAAACTTGATTCAGTTATTGAAATCATTATTGTTAAAGTATTAAGACCTTTCCATAAGAACATTGAACTAACCCCAATAGAAATGTTTTTTAATTTGATATTAATCAATCAAATGCATTTTTTCAATGCATCATACATACTTTAGCAAAAAGATTTGTCTGTTAGACAGAAAATACTATTATTAAAATTTACTTTGAGAAATTAGTCATAATATAAGTAATTTAGACATCTCAAATGCAACATATAATTTTTAAAATTTTTCTTTATAATTTAATTTGGCAGAAAAGAAAACAATTTGGCATAGCTTTCTAATTCATGTGTTACTTGAATTTTCACAAAAACATATAAGTAACTTTAGTATTTTTAAAATTTTCTTTTGCATTTTGCAAGATACATTAGTATCATGTATAATGAAACATATGACTAGGAAAATTAGATTAAGCTATAGAAACTCAGTCATGAAAATTATCCTGCTATCTTTCTTGATTTTAAAAAAATATATTCATTTCTTTTCATTCTTTTTCAGTCTTATTGATAATAGAAAATACTACTTGTATAACATAAAGAAAAAGTATAGCCTTTAAAAATTTCAATGGAACAATGATAAACATCTCTGTTTCCCAGTGATACACTCTTAATAATGTTACTATAGTTTAAAGGAAAATTCACTTCATATATATATTGAAATAGTTACTTGGCACTTTTCTTGAATATAATGTTCATCATAAAATATTATATACTATTGAGAACTATTGAAGTGTTTCAATGAATCAAGTTCCCTCTCCTGTTAATATTTTACCATTAGAGTAACAATATTTATGTAAATGAAGAGATTACCTATTATTTACAGTGACCCCAATTCATAAACAAAAAGGACTGTACTGGATCTTTAATCTTTTACTTTTATCAAATTTGTTACTATTACAGGATAGTCAGAAGAATTTAATAGTTATTGATTGATGAAAACAGATTCCATATTACATTGCATTTCTAAAAAAAAATATCTGGGACTTATATTGAAAAAAATGTTCCATATCAATACTAAATGTTGATATGAAAAATTTACCAGTCTAAAATTTTGTATTTGTCAAAGTGAGAATTGAGTTTTTTAAAGAAGCAATTGATGTACATATAACTATTTTTCTTCAAGACAACATGGTATTGCTAAGGAAATAATTTCAGTGTTAGTTTTATATATACTAATGTCAAAATATAAATTATAAATATATTGCTTAAAATAGCTATTCTTTATAGTGGCTCCTAATTTTTCCATTATTGGCAATATTATATGAAACTTATTATTTTAACTAGTTTGTGAATTTTATCTGTATATGTCATTTTTAAAATTGACAGATATGAAACTTATTATTTTAACTAGTTTGTGAATTTTATCTGTATATGTCATTCTTAAAATTGACAGATATGAAACTTATTATTTTAACTAGTTTGTGAATTTTATCTGTATATGTCATTTTTGAAATTGACAGATATAAGATAGCTATGAATAATGAAAGAAGATGGCATGTGGTGACAATGGTATAAAGAAAGTGGGAAATTCATATATTAGAGTTGATCCCTCAAAAGGGAAAATACAAATAACCACATGAATCAGAAGTTCTGCTTCTAATTATGTATTTATGAGGAACATCTAGCCAATGGAGTTTCTGAATGTGACCTTATTAATTACAGGTTCTTCAAAGAAATTTCTTCCCATGACACATGTTTAGAGGAAATTTTGGACATAGAAATTAACATGAAACAATCATTCTAAGTACCAGAATTATACAAGAGAAAGGCTACCAAGTAATGCCATCAAGATACTAATCATAATGTTAGAACTGATTATTCTTTCTAACCCTCAAAAAGAACCAGATATGATGGCTTCATAATTTCTCTCAAGTGAAACATTTGCTTTATTGTTCTTTAGAAAATAAATTCTATAAAAATTAAAGAGTATCCAGAATTGTAAAAACGTATTAAAAACAAAAGAAGCATATGGTCTGAGTCTGTCATATAGTCCAAAGGAGAAATAAGGCAAATACCTGCAAAGAGATGAATGGCAAAAAAAAATTGTGGTACGCCTAAAAATTTAGTGAATATTATAATCATTGCCTTAAGATATAGAATACAAGTCAAATGACAAATATAATAAGATTTTGTTGCAGTATATTTAAATAATGGCTTAAACTTTTATTGGGACCCATGGCCTCACTACATAGAGACCGCTCTAGTGTGGAGCCAAGATCACATTTTCAGTCCCCACAGTACTTGGCACTCTGGGTTAATTCTATGAATTCTGGCATGGCTCACTCTACTAGCCTTTTACTGCTTCTGCCCCAGGTGGATTTGACCTTCCCAGCATGTTCCTTTCCTCCTCCAACTAGAACAAACAAGACTCCAAAACCCAGTAACTTATCAAACAGGTTTATATGTAAAATTCCCAATCCACAAACACTCTACACAATAAGCTTACAACCAATGGACAGAGATACATATTGCCCTTCTGTATGAGATTAAAAGAACACCATAGAGAAGATGGAAGTAGTTCACAATGCAGTTGTAAATAAATTTATAAGTGAAATTTGTTTTATTGATACTTGTTGAAAAATTTATTAGTGCTTCATAAACATGTCAGTTATTCACTATTAACATTTTTTCATTTTTTAATTGAACAACTTTATTTAAAAAACAAAGATAAATGTACAGATTGTATGCATTTTTGCATAAAAGTATACAAATACATTTTTGTCAGTACTTGACTTTTTAAAAGTTTGATAGTATGCATTAAAATGTTACTAGTTACAATGAGCATAAAGTACATGTAAAACAAGATGTAACCTGGAATTAGTCAAAGTTTTCTTGGTGTGTAAAGATTAAGCATAATGGTTTTTCATTTTCTTTTTTTTTTCTTGAACTTATATAGTCTGTGAGCTGTTTCTGGGGTGTTCAGAGCTTTCTGGGGTTAGTATCCAATTATCAGTGACTGCATATTATGTCTGTTCTTTTGTGACTGGGTTATCTCACTCAGGATGATATTCTATAGATGCATCCATTTTCTTAGGAATTTCATAAAGTCATTGATTCTGATAGCTGAGTAGTACTCCATTGTGTAAATATACTACAATTTTTGTATCCATTCATCTACTGAAGGACATCTGGGTTCATTCCAGCTTCTGTCTATTATAATAGGGCTGCTATGAACATTGTGGTGCATGTGTCTTTGTTGTATGTTGGAGCTTCTCTGGTGTATATGCCCAGAAGTGGAATAACTGGGTCTTCAGGTAGGACTATGTCCAATTTCCTGAGGAATTGCCAGACTGATTTCCAGAGTGGTTATACCAGTTTACAACCCCACCAACAGTGGAGAAGTGTTCCTCTTTCTCCACAACCTCGCCAGCATCTGCTGTCATCTGAATTTTTTATTTTAGCCATTCTGACTGGTGTGAGGTGGAATCTCAGGGTTGTTTTGATTTTAGAATTTTAATAATCTATTTTTTCTATGTTAGACAAATTCAGAGTCAACTAAGTGAAAACATGAAACTATGCACATAAAAATTTTTCCATGTTTAATTGCACACCAAAGTTCTAATAACTTACACAAGGTCATATGCTGCCTGTGGCAAGATCTGCCCACCACCTGACCTACTTCTCCTCAGCTATTGGAGGTGAAGTGGCATGGAATTAATGACACAGACTCCAGTAACAATTGAGAAATGCTTCAGCCACCTCATCTGAATGCTCTTACAAGCTCTCAACCCACTCTACTGGTCCTGAATAGCATTAAGATTTCTGGCTTTATTGTAGAATTTAAGGCTCTGTTGGAATATACATGGCCTTGTTGGTGCAAGTGTGTCACTGGGGTAGGGATTTGAGGTTGCAAATGATTAAGGTAGGCCTACATTCTCTCTGTTTCTTCCTGCTGCCTGCCAAACCAGATGTAGAAATGTCAGCTCCCTCTTCAACACTTTGTCTGCCTGTGCTGTGCCATCCTTCCTGCCATGATGATAATAGACCAAACCTCAGATTATTAAATCCAACTCTAAATAAATAATTTCCTTTATAAGAGTTACCACAGTCTTGATAACTCTTAGGATCAACACAGACCTTAAGAAAACAATGCTTATTGGAATTATATATTTTGTATAGTTTTACTACAAAAGGAACACAACATGAATATGTAGTATGATATAACAGAACTGTGATCTTATATGTGACATAGTTTTAATAAAAATTTTCAGCCACATTGTGGAAACTTTTAAAAAGAAATCTGCAAAAAAACAATCAATAGAATTTAAACACTCATTATTTAAAGATATATAATTAATATATAATGTAGTTTTCAATGGTTCATATTAATAGAATACCCACTATCCTGTAGGTTACATGAGGCTTGAATCTCTTAATTATTTTAGCAATCTTTCTAGCATTTGTTTATATTTTCATTGAGTGGTACTTATTTTTGTTTCATGCAACTGGCTTGGTTTGATTTTGCCAAATAGGTATTGGAGTCTTTTCTGTAGTAGGTATAGTTTCTTAAATTTCCAAGTTATATTAACTATAAAATATAGATTGAACTTTTAGTTGAAAATTCCTGATTAAATGGAGACATGACATGACATTCAAATCTACACCTTCTAGTTACATATAGAAAACTATCTGAAGAGAGTGTTGGGAAACAAACTCAGGTATCCTGGAGGAAAAATATGCACCAAAAATTCTGAACATTTTCTAAAACCTATTGTGTGATCTTAAAATAACAAGAAAATTCATAATTTTCATTCAATATTGAGACTGAATTCTCTGTCTTAGTTGATAAGAGAGGTCTACTCTTTAAGACAAAATGTGCTCTAACCAATGCAATGATGAATGTCAAATTCCAAAAAGTTTTCCTTAGATTTAGTCGTAAAAATTCCTGATTAAAACTCCTCTTATTTTAGGCAAAATGTACAATTCAAGATTTCTTTACAGGTAAAATATTTTCCACTGTATATTTTTAACTTCACTAAACTATACTGCATATTTAATATAGTTATGTGTCAATTCTTTTATTAAATAATTTTATTAAAGGAACTGAGTCAGTCATGTTCTGGGTTTCTTCTGAAAATTTCTATTTATTTATTTATTTACTTACTTACTTATTCACTTTAAATCCAAATCTAAATACCCCTCATTCTCTTCTTTAACTTCCACCCTTACATACCATTTCTCTTATTGCCCCCCTTCTCCTCAGAGAAGGGGAACAGTGTACCCCCTTTGGTATCAACAGGCCCAGGGACATTATATTTCCAACAGTACTATGCAGATCCTCTCTCCCCTAAGACAAGAACAGGCAGACCAGCTAGGAGAATGGGATCCAGTGGCAGTCAACAGAATCAGAAACAGACTTTCTCCACCTGATGGGGGACCCACATGAAGAAAGACCTGCACACCTGCTACAAATGTGTAGGAGACCTTGGTCCAGTCCATGCATGATTTTTGGTTGGTGGTTTAGACTTTGTGAGCCCCCTTGAGCCCAGGTTAATTGAACCAGTAGGTGGTCTTGTGTTTTCTTTGAGTTCTTGCTCTCTCAGTTTTTCCTCACAGTTTTTTACAAGTCTCCCAAAGTTCTGCCTAATGCTGGCTTGTGGGTTTCTGCATCTATTTAGATAAAATAATAGATGAATCTTTTCATAAGACAGGTTACAATAATGCCTGAAGTCATATCAGAATATCAATAATACTGTCAGGGGTTGGCTCTATCCCATGGGATAATTATAAATTTGGGGTAATCATTGGTTGGTAATTTTTTTCAATCTCTGCTCCATCTTTAGCTCTGCATATCCTGTAGGCAGGACAATAGTTTATTCAGAGATTCTGTGGGTGTGCTGTTTTTCCCCTTTTTTCTACTGGAATACCTACTTGGCTACAGGAGGTGACCATCTTAGTCACCATGTCCCCAGACTGTAGGAATCTCAGATAAAGTCAGCCCCCAAAACTCTCAGAAGATATTGTGATCCTAGATCACTGGCTCTACCCAGAGATGACCCACTACTAATTTCCACTCTCTCAGTCCTCTCCAGTTTGCCACATTCCCTCAAGCCCACTCTTGTTTTCTTCCCAACCCCATCTCTCACTGAGTTCCATCCCTGCATCCATTTCTGAGGATTATTGTGAATCCCTTTCTGAATAATATACAGAAAGCCACGTATCCAACATCAATTTAAATGTAGAGAAACCAAAAACACTTCCATTAAAAACATTAACAAGAAAAGGTTGCCTATTTTTTCCCTATCTATTCAATGTAGTACTTGAAGTTCTAGCTTAGAAAATAAGACAACTAAAGGATATTAGGAGGATACAAATTGAAGAGAAAGAAGTAACATTATCACTATTCACAGCTGATATGATAGTATACATTAGTGACCCCAAAAATTCTATCTTTGAAGTACAGATGATACACACCTTTAGGAAAATGGTCAGACACTCAAATAGACCCAGAAATAATCCCACACACCCATGGTCCCCTGATCTTTAAAAAAAACAACATTTTCAACAAATGGTGCTGGTTTCATTGGCAGTCAGCATGTAGAAAAATGCAAATTGATTCATTTTTATTGTCTGTTGTTCAATTTGTGTGTTGGGTTTAGGAGTTCTTTGGTAGGATTTTTTGGGATCACTTAAGTATGCTATCATGTGTTTAAATGACATTTTGACTTATTCTTTTAGAATTTGTGTTCCTTTGACTTCCTTTTGATGTCTGGTTGCTCTGGCTAGCACTTCTAGTACAATGTTGAATGGGTGGGGGGAGAGTGGGAGGCCTTTTGTAGTCCCTGATTTGGTGGGATTGCTTCGGGTTTCTTTCCATTTAGTTTGATGCTGGTTGCTTAATGGTTTGTTGCATATTGCTTTTTACTATGTTTCGGGCTGGGCCTTGGGTTCCTGATCATTCCAGGACTTTTACCATGAAGGGTTGTTGAGATTTGTCAAATGCTTTCTCAGCATCTAGTGACAAAATCATATTATTTTTTCATTTAGTATATATATATATATATATATATATATATATATATATATATATATATATACTAAATACACATATAGTGGATTATATTAATTAAAAAAAAAGAGTTACATGAAGATATTTTATATTATTTGTAAGGTGTTATTTCTTTGAATTATCTCTAATTCTAATACTCCTTTGAATAAATTTTGTTGGGGGAATCATTGAATCTGTTGACTGCTCTCAGCAAAATGGCCATTTTGTTATATATTAACCTTGCCAATCTAGGGGAGGGGGAGATCTTTTCATTTTCTGAAATCTTCTTTGATTTCCTTTTCTTCGGAGACTTGAGGCTCTTGCCATACAGATCTTTCATCTGCTTGGTTGGAGTTACACCAAGGTGTTTTATATTGTTTGTGACTGTTGAGATGAGTGTCATTTCCCTCTTTTTTCTTAGCCTGTTTGTCCCTTGAGTAGAGGAAGTTACTGATTTCTTCATGTAACTCTTAATAATCAAGTGAAAAACCTGTATTTCAAGAACTGCATTTCTCAGAAAAAAAATTGAATAAGTTATTAGAAAATAAAAAGATCTCCCATGCTCATAATTGATTGGTAGGTTTATAGAGTGTGTATCTTGTGTGTGTGTGTGTGTGTGTGTGTGTGTGTGTGTGTGTGTGTATGTATGTATGTATGTATGTATGTATGTATGTATGTATGTATGTGTGTTTGTATGCTAAAATTTTTATAAGTTGATTTTTATTGGTTACTTTATGTATTAATATTTCAAATGTTATTCCCTTTTCTGATTTCCCCTCCAGAATCCCCCTCTCCTTTCACCCTTATCTTGCTTCTATGTGGGTGTTCTGCATCGCACCAACTCACTCCCACCTCCCTCCACTGGGCCAATGAGCCTTCACAGGGTCAAGGTTCTCTCTTTTCGTCGATGTATGATAAGGCCATCTTCTGCTATCTAGGCAGCTAGAGCCATGGGTTCCTCCATGTGTACTCTCGTTTGGTGGTATATTCTCTGGAGAATCTAGATTGTTGATATTATTGTTCTTCCTATGGGGTTGCAAACCCTTTCAGTTTCTTCAGTCTTTTCTCAAATTCTGTTGGGGGATTCCATTTTCAGTCCAATGGTTGGCTGAGAGCCTCTGTCACTGTATTTGTGAGGCTCTGACAGAACCTCTCAGGAACCAAGTATAACAGCCTCCTGTCAGTAAGAACATAGTATCAACAATAATGTCTAGGTTTGGTGTTTGTATATGGGATTCATTCACAGGTGGGGAAGTCTCTAGATGGCCTTTCTTTCATTCTCTACTCCACACTTTGTCCCTACATTTATTTAGACAGGACCTATTTTAGGTTAAGAATTTATAGATGAGTGGGTGGTCCTGTTCCCCAAATGGGGACCATGCCTGACCTCTGGATAGGGACTCTACAAATTCTCCCTCCCCTTTGTTGGAAATTTCCAATAATTTCATACTTGTTGGGTCCTGGAGGACTCTTGCTCATCATTGACTTGTTGATGGATAAATCATTTCCCCATCCCCCATTGCTATACATTACTGTTAAAATTCCTGACCCTCTATGTATCATCCCTGTCTCCTTCCATACCCTTTTTCCTGCTCCTGCTCCTCTCTCCCTCCCAAGTCTATCCATCCCTATAACTCCTGAGAGTATTTTGTTTCCTTCTAAGAAGAACAGAAGCATACACATTTTGGTCTTATTTTTTCTTGAGCTTCATATGGTCTGTGAATAATACATTGAGTATTCATAGCTTGTGAGGTACTATGTGCTTATCAGTGAGTTCATACCATTTGTGTGTGTGTGTGTGTGTGTGTGACTGGGTTACCTCACCCAGGATGATATTTTCTAGTTCTGTCCAATTGCCTACAAATTTCATGAAGTCATTGTTTTTAATAGCTGAGTAGTTGTGTAAAGGTATTATACTTTCTGTATCCATGATTTTTTTTGTCCTGTCATTTTACTGAAAGTATCAGAAATTTCTCAAAGTTATATTTTTGTGTCTATGTATCTCAGGAACATTGGCCTAGTATTTTTTTATTATATATCTTTACCTCATTTTTGTTGATGTAAGGACATAACTCCAAGAGTTTGGTTGTGCTCATTTTGTCAATTCTCTTTTTTTTTGAAAAAAAAAAAAAAACAGTTTAAGAAAAATCATTATGGTTCTATGAAATTCTTGAATAATTTTACTTTCAATGTAATCAGACCTGGACGGTTTGTGTATGTCTGTGTAAATATTTTATTAGTTTATCAATACCCTTATTTGTGATAGGTTTAAATTCCTGTTTTCTGTTCAGTTTTACAGTAATGATTCAGGTGATCCAGAAAATTTTACATGTATATCTGAATTTATTTGATAGGGAATATATCAAGGGTCTGTGGGCTTATTTTTGTCATTTTGATAAGTAACCTCTGCTTTCTTCAGTATTTATATAAAGTTCACATTTCTAGTTGGAATCTGTATGTAAATTAATTTACATATTTTCCCTAATTCATAAAATTAACACAACTATCATATTATTTTATCTAAAGTTTAATCGCTGTACATTTATTTTTGACAATATGCATATAGAAAACTCTGATTAGAATAGTAATTATTAGTCAAAATAATAAGCCTAAGGGTTCAAAATAATGTTGCCTCTAGATAGACGTTTGTGGGTGATTGTTTATTTTTTGCAAGTCTTAGAATGAATTGAGATATTAATACATAAGTAAATTTAATATTAAAATAACTAGATTTTCATAGAAAATATACATTTTATTCAAATTTTACCAAAGTGATAATATTGATGAATAGCATGTATTTGTTAGGATTTTTAAACTAGAATATAATCACTTTGATACACTTACACAGATACTATTATTTATAGATGATGTCTTTTCTTCTACTGGGTAAGGAAACACTAAAAAGCATAGCTAGTACCTTCTCACAGGTCTTTTTAAAAATTATTAAAGGAGAAAAAGCTATCTATCCACTGAAATGTATGAGCCATATAATTGCTGTATTACAAAATGTCTCTTGAACACTGTAGACAGAGGAGCAGAAAATGGAAATACTTGATCAACAAGTTAAAACAGTTTCCGTTTGAGAAGTACTACCTCTCTCAAAACATACTCATATTTTATTATTTTTATTGGATATACTCTGCATTTACATTTCATATGTTATCCCTTTCCCACAATCCCATCCCCTCCCTCTCCCATTACCTTCATGAAGGTTCTCCCTCTCCCAACTACCCTTTCCTACTTCAGCACCATGGTGTTTCCCCCACACTGGAAAAAGAAACCTTTGCTGTACCATAGGATTTTCCTCCCATTGATGTCAGAAAATGCTATACTCTGCTGCATATGCACCTGGGGTCATGGGTCTCTTCATGTGAAATTATTGTTTGGTGTTTTATTCCCTGGGAGCTGTTGTAGGTTTGGTTAGTTGATAATTTTGTTCTTCCCAGGGGGTTGCATACCCTTTCAGCTCCTTCATTTCTTTTTCTAGCTTCTTCATTGGGGTCCTTGTGTTTAGTCTGATGGATAGTTGCAAGCATCCTCCTTTATATCAGTATGGCTCTGGCAGCGCCTCTGAGGAGGTATCCATATCAGGCTCCTGCCGGTAAGCACTAGCTGACATCAGCAATAGTGGTTGGGTTTATTGGCTGCATATGGGATAGATCCCCAGGTGAGGCAGTCTCTGCATGATCTTTTCTCCAATACCTGCGCCTCTACTTGTTCCTTTATTTCCTCTAATAATTATTTTGCTCTCATTCTAAGAAGGACCGAGGCATCCACCTTCTGGCCTTTCTTCACTTTGAGCTTCTTAAGGTCTGTGGATGGTTTCATGGGTATTACAAACTTTCTGGACTAGTATCCACTTATAAGTGAATACATACTATGTGTGTTCTTTTGTGACTAGGTTACCTCACTCAAAATGATAGCTTCAAGTTCCATCCATTTTTATAAGAATTTCATGGAGTTATTGTATTTTAAAGCAAAGTGAAAACTCTTTAAAAGGAAACTAAAAAAATTCATGCTAAAGCTGATAATGGAAGATTTCAAATGTCCTTTTCACCAGAAAGAAATTGTGAATTGTGACCAGAGCATATGTGTATACATACATACATACATACACACACACACACACACACACACACACACACACACACACACATATATATATATATATATATATATATATATATATATATATATTTAAGGAAATACCATTGCTTGAATCTCAGTTGTGGAATTTATATTAGAATTGGTATAATATTGTGAAGTTTGATACTCACATTGTAAAAATTAAATGAAAACTAAACTGCATAGTGATAGATTGTAAGTGCTGTTTATACAAATTTAGAAAAGGATACATTTCAAAAAATATGCTGTGGTTCATGATTAAAAACTTAATATAAACTGCACTTCACTCAATTATTTTATATAGATATTATGATAGTACTATCACAATTATGTGAAATAAGAAAATGGTCTTCAAAATTTTTTAAATATTTTTATTTAAACAACTTTATTTTTTTAAAAAACAAAGATAATGTAAAGATTTTTAAAGCATTTTTGCATAAAATTATATGAATATATATATTTGTCAGTACTTGATTTTATTTAAAGGTTTGATAGTATGCATTGAAATCTTACTAGCTACAGTGAGCATACAGTCCAAGTAAAACAATATGTTACATGGAAATAATCAAAGATTTCTTGGTTTTTAATTATGTTAAAAAGACATGTTTTAAATACCAATAATTGCCACAAGGCTACATTCTTAGCTCTTGAATTATTTAATATTTATGGTCTAGTTGTAACACACTCTGAGAGGGTGCTATACACATTTTCAACTTGTGTGTGTGTGTGTGTGTGTGTGTGTGTGTGTGTGTGTGTGCCTGCTTCATATGGTCTGTGAGTTGTTTCTTGGGTATTCAGAGATAGTCTAGTACCCAATTATCAGTGACTGCATAATATATCTATTCTTTTATGACTGGGTTAAATCACTCAGGATGATATTCCCTAGATACATACATTCGGATAGGAATTTCATAAAGTCATTGTTTCTAATAGCTGAGTAGTACTCCATTGTGGAAATATACCACAATGTCAGTAGTCATTCATCTGCAGAGAGACATCTGGGTTCTTCCCAGTTTCTGGATATTTTCATGAACAGAACACTACTGGATTATGCTCTAAGGTCAAGAATCAATAAATGAAAGTTCCTAAAGGTTTAAAGACCAGAGAGTAGGAGATCTAGGCAGTCAGAGAGCAGAGAGATCTCTGCGGAGTGCGCACAGAAAGTGCACCCTCCGACCTTCCTGATCCAGGGACCAGGAACACAACTTTGGAACTTCTGTTTCCAGCATGCAACGACTTCAGGGGGCAAAACAGAGCTCAGCTCATCTGCCACCCGGACCAGCAGTTCCTAAAGGTTTAAAGACTGGTGAGTAGGAGATCTAGGCATCCAGGGAGGAGAGAGTTCTCTGCGGAATGTGTGCACAGAAAGTGCGCCACCGCCCTGCTTGATCCAGGGACCAGGAACACAACATTGGAACTTCTGTTCCCACCCGGGGACTCTGAGGCACAGAACAGGGCTCGGGCCATCTGCCACCTGGACCAGTGGAGATCCAGGGACACAGAACAGATACAAGGGAAAGGCAAGAACATATCACTGACAACAAAATGGCAAGAGGAAAGTAAAAGAATATATCCCAAAGAAACCAAGACAAACTGGAAACACCAGAACCCAGCTCTCCCATAACATCAAACATTGGAATGCCAAACATTCCAGAAAAAGAAGACACAGACCTGAAATCATACTTCAAGATGCTGATAGAGATACTTAAACAAGAACAGGAGGAAAAGCAAAAAGATTCAGAAGCTTTTAAAGAGGAAACAAGAAAAACACTCAAAGAACTCAAAGAACTAGAGGAAAACAGAACCAAAGAGATGAAGGAATGAAGACGGAATTTAAAAAAGAAATTGACACAATAAAGAAAAAACTAAAAGAGATAAGCCAAGAGGTAGAAAAACTAAAAAAGAAATCAGGAGTCACAGAAGCAAGCATTTCCAATAGATTACAAGAGATAGAAGAGAAAATCCCAAGGGCTAAAGACAACATTGTAAACATAGACAAAACAGCCAAAGAAGATGCAAAAAACAAAAAGCTCCTAGCCCAAAATGTCCAGGAAATCCAGGACACAATGAGAAGACTGAACCTAAGGATAATAGGAATACAAGAGGAAGAAGAGTATCAACTAAGAGGCACAGTAAATATCTTTAACAATATCGTAGAAGAAAACTTCCCTACTCTCAAGAATGAGATGACCACAAGCATAAAATAAGCCTTCAGAACTCCAAATAGGTTGGACCAGAAAAGAAATACCTCCCAACAAATTATAGTCAAATCACCAAGTGCCCAAAGCAAAGATAGAATCCTAAAAGCAGTAAGGGAAAAAGGTCAGGTAACATGTAAAGGCAGACCAATCAGAATCACACCCAATTTCTCAACAGACACTATGAAAGCTAAAAGAGCCTGGGCAGACATCATGCACACCCTAAGAGAGCACAAGTGCCAGCCCAAGCTGCTATACACAGCAAAGCTATCAATCACCATAGATGGAAAGATGAAGATATTTCAAGAAAAATCAAAATTTACACAATATTACACAATTTCTACTATATCAAAAGCAACCTACAGATTCAATGCAATCCCCATCAAAACTCCAACCCAGTTCTTCAAGGAATTGGAAAGATCAATGTGCAAGTTCATATGGAATAACAAAAGTCCTAGAATAGTGAAATCCATCCTCAACAACAAAAAATCATCTGCGGGAATCACTATCCCTGAACTCAAGCTATATTACAAGGCAATTGTGTTGAAAACTGCATGGTACTGGTACAGAAATAGGCATGTGTGGATCAATGCAATAGAATAGAAGATCCAGAAATGAGCCCTCATGTATATGGTCACCTGATTTTTGACAAAGGAGCCGTAAACATTCAATGGAAAAAGGACAGCCTATTCAACAAATGATGCTGGTCCAACTCCACTCAGCATGCAAAAGAATGAAAATACACCCTTTCTTATCTCCTTTTACAAAGCTCAAGTGTAAGTGGGTCAAAGATTTCCACATTAAAGCAGATACACTGAAACTATTAGATGAGAAAATTGGGAAAACCTTAGAACACATATGCACAGGATAAAATTTCCTGAAAAAAACACCAATGGCTCAAGCTCTAAGGTCAAAGATTAACAAATGGGACTTAATGAGATTGCAAAGTTTCTGTAAGACTAAAGACATTGTCAAGAAAACAAAATGGCAACCAACAGAATGGGAAAAGTTCTTTACCAACACCACATCAGATAGAGGCCTAATATCCACGGTATACAAGGAACTCAGAAAGCTAGACACCAGGGAATCAAATAACCCTATTAAAAATGGGGTACAGAGCTAAACAAAATGTTCTCAGTTGAGGAACACCGAATGGCAGAGAAACATCTGAGGAAGTGCTCAACATCCTTAGCCATCAGGGAAATGCAAATCAAAACAACCCTGAGATTCCACCTCACACCACTCAGACTGGCCAAGATCCAAAACTCAGATGACAGCAGATGCTGGCGAGGCTGCGGAGAAAGAGGAACACTTCTCCACTGTTGGTGGGGTTGTAAACTAATACGACCACTCTGGAAATCAGTCTGGTGATACCTCAGAAAATTGGATATAGTACTTTGTCCACTTTCTTGAGTTATTGCACAGCAGGTTTGATTCTATTGGTGAGGCATGACACACAAGGTTTAATTTGGCTAAGTAAGATTTGCATGTTGTCTGTTTTCTTTTACAATCCCTTTTATTGAAATACATTTACTATATTGGATTGACATTCTCGTGTCATTTAGGACTTTCTTTGTGTTCTGTTGAAATATATTCAAAGCTTTTTCAGAGGGTTTTAACATAGTTCAGTCAATGTTTTGAATTCTATGGAAATACTTCTAGGTCACTTTCACTATATTTCCATTACTACATTATTTCTGGTGGTGTTTTTATTCGATATTTTATTTATTGACATTTCCAATTCTATCCTCTTTCCTTGTTTCCCCTTCAAAATCCCTCTATCTGATCCCCCATCTGCTGCTTCTATGAAGGTGCTCCTCTAAGAACTCCCTCCTGCCTCTCTGCCATGGCATTCCCGTGTACTGGGGAAAGAACCTTCACAGGACCAAGGACATCTCCCAATAATGTCTGACAAAGCCACCCTATGCTACATGTGCGGCTGGAGCCATAGGTTCCTTCAAGTGTACTCTTTGAATAGTGGTTTGTTCCCTGTGAAGGCTGGGGTGGGTTGATGTGGTTGTTCTTCCTGTGGTGTGGCAAACTCCTTCAGTTATTTCATTCCTTCCCCTAATTCTTCCACTGGAGTCTCTGGTGCTCAGTCCTATGCTTGGCTTCAAGCATCCTCATCTGTATTGGTTAGGCTCTGTCAGACCTCTCAGGAGACATCTGCATTTGTGTCAGCAAGCGCTTCTTGGCATCAGCAATAGTGTCTGGGGTTTAGATGCTGTATATGGAACAAATCCCCAGCTGGGGCAGTCTGGATAACCTTTCCTTCAATCTCTGCTCCACAGTTTGTGTCTACATTTCCTCCTGTGAGTATTTTTCCCTCTTATTAGGACTTAAGCATCCATCCACACTATGTTCTTCATTCTTCTTGAGCTTCATGTGGTCTGTGAATTGCTTCATGGGCGTTCTGAGCTTTCGACCTAATATCTACTTATCTGTTTTAAATGAAATAGTACACTCTTTCCTGAACATATTCAGTGACTAGTTCAAATCACTATATGCTATGCTTCAATAAATAAACTTAGAAACAGAAAATTTTCAATATCTACTATTAATGCATAAATTTATTAGATAAATGTTTGCATATAAGCAGTACAGTTTACCACATGATTGCTTTTCTGAAATGTGCAATTTTTCTTCATTACCAAATAAATGCTTTACACACCATCTCATTATCTTTTTCAAGAGCATATATCCAATAATTCTAGTATACATGTTTTGGATTCAAAGTATTATATAATTCTATATGAAGGCCATGAAAACTTTGGAATGAAATTCTTTATATAATAAAATTTTACCATACCTCACTTTATTATTATCTTTCTAGACTAACAAGCCCTGGGACTCAATGCAGTAATGTGTCTAAAACTTCCATCATTTAATTTCCCTTTTCTGTGGTTTTCTAGCAACACTCTTTCCAGAGAAAATGTTATAGTGCTCTATAATAAAGTGCCCATCAAAAAGACATACTTTCCCTAGCAGTTACTGCTCCATCAAGAAGCAATTATTTCTTTATCAACTACTTATTTTAGCTCCTGCCACACTATGACAGTGATTAGCTATTCAGAGTGTGTAATCCTGATTACTTACATGACATCTAGAAGTAAAGAGTGTGTGGAGTGAAGAAATTAACCCACATATAAGTGCAATCTTACTTAGAGGATTTATGAGAAAATCATACTTAAGGATAATTATCAGTATTAATGTTTCACATTCAAATAACTTGCAAGCACTTTTTTATGGAAGGAATAAAAAACCCTAGCAAGGTGCAAAAGTTTTGACATTAGCTGATCAGTCTATGTAGATCATAGTTGTTTAAATTCTATGAATTTCTATATTTTAGATTTATACCATTTGAGTTTTGAATTTATTCTTTAATTTTAATCAATGTCTACTTGAAATACAGATAAGATTGAGAAACCCAATTTTTATACAAAGAGAAAACAAGAGTTCAGTTTGAACTGTGGTTCTTTGCTACTTACTTGATAGTTAATTTGCTCCATGACCTTCACTCAGTAACCTCATTGTGTCTCAGAGGATATAATAATCCTGACCTGCTACCCAGGGGCGTGCTGTACCTTAATTGATGTGTGATAAGATCCTGGAGGCACTTTAATGAAAGCCATTATTGAAATGCAATTATTAACATTTGAGATAATGAAGTTAGCTTAGATGGTTTAGGAAAGCCTGATGTGACAAAAGTACACCAGTTCACTGTTATAAAACTATTTTAAAAAGCCTAAAAAGCAAAAATAGAAAATGAAACTATCACTGGTTATTTGCTGACTTTAGCAGCATCAGGGACTGCAGTTTATTGCTTTGTCTCTGATCAAGTGTGGTGC
The DNA here is from genome assembly GCF_963924665.1 of Micromys minutus. Classification (NCBI taxonomy): domain Eukaryota; kingdom Metazoa; phylum Chordata; class Mammalia; order Rodentia; family Muridae; genus Micromys; species Micromys minutus. Next base: position 98,887,018 of record NC_137970.1, on the reverse strand, counting down.
AATCAATGAGTATTACTAAGGAGATGCTAGGAGATAGTTTTGCAAAAATGTCAAAAATGCAAACTTGGGAAGGGCTGGATGGACTAGAAATGAGTATCGATTTTATAAAGGTTGGAAAATTACTACAATACCACCTTTCTGAGAGGTAGATTGCAAATCTTGCATTTTGAAGAAGAACAACTCTAATTTTAAACTTCAAGAAAAGCTTACTGCATTGCATGTATTAGTCTTCTCCAACAAAAAATTAGAAGTTCTGTGCTTACCTAGTAACTTGCTGAGAAGTTCCCAATAGTGTTCATCATTTTGCTGAACATTTCCCACCTATCATTGCCTCTCAGAAGGGCTTTTTTATCCGAGAGAACTACAAGGACAGAATACTGAATTCAAATTAGTAAAATTAACTACGGATTCTTAAGACATGACAACCCAAAAGATCTTGCACAGAAGTTTCCGAGGACAATAATCATTTTGTTATAAGAAGTGCCACACTGATCATATGTTTTAAAGTGATGTCAATCATAATTTAAAGTTGAAACACCCATAAATTAGAATCACATAAATTGAAATATCGACTCTTAGAGGAAAGGTATACAACAATAACTTAGTTTGAGGTCACTGAGGAAAGTTATAACATTTCTAAAATTACAAAGTACACTCATTTATCTAATGTTTATTTTGTCAATACATTCACAGAAAGTTTATAAAAATATGTTGAAAACTGAAACAAACAATCCTGATAACATAAGAGTAAGTAACATATTATATATATAAATGAGAATAATTGTTATTTTTCTTAAAGTCTACATAATCAAAATGGAGAATTGTTTAAATTTGTTTATATATTTCTCACTTAAATTCTGCTAAATCACCAAAGACAGCATTATAAATATCATATACAAATAAATGCTATAAATCAATATTACATACTTGTATGCTTTAAAATGTACATTATAAAATACATTAATGACACAAAATTGCATATTCTTGTAAGTTATTTGTATTTAATATATTATATTTGATGTTCAAAAATACAGATTTCTTCCACTCATTTTACTAACACTGAAATAATAATAGCATTTAATTATACTCCTATGCTATAATTATATATATGTCTAGAAGTAACAATTTATACTTTATTATTTTTGCTATTGTTCACAAATATTTGAAAATAGATTAAATAAAATTATATATATGTGTGTATATATGCTATATATAATACTTTCTAATATTTTTCTAAAATATTTACATAAATATGCATGTATGTATAGACTGAGTCTTTCACATAAAGTATAAAATATGATGAACCTTAAAACAAGAATATACTTGCCTTCAGTTATGGAAGTTAGAAGCTAAAGACCTAGACACTGACATAATTTCCTTCTCATATTAATTAATGATTCTCCTCTCCAAAGGACATTCATTTTCTGTTCCTTCTCATAAGGCACACAGGATTCCTTCTTTGTGTATACATACCTCTATTTCAGTTGTTTTCACATTTATTATAAGAAAACCAGTAATAATGGATAAAAAGCAAATCATGTAACCATATTTAACATTAATTACTGTATTCAATTTCAAGTTATGCTTATTCTGAGATATCATTGTAAAGCAAAATCATTTAAGCCTGGGGTATGTGTGTGTGTGTGTGTTTGTGTGTGTGTGTGTGTGTGTGTGTGTGTGTGTGTGTGTGTGTGTCTATGTGTGTTGCATATCTATAATAGATGTTTGTGTACTCACATACACACAAATGTATATTTCTACATTTATAATTACATGCAATGCTGGTAGCTTTTTACATAATGTGGAAAAGTAATTTAGTTGATAAACAGTAGATAATGGGAAATGATTATTTATGTGTTCTTTCAAAATTGTCATATATAATGTACTTCAATCTTATTACCTTCTTAGTATTTTCTTTTATACCTGTTTGGAGAATATTATCATTAGTAATAAATTAACTTTCTGATGTTTGACATTTTCATATATCTATAAAATGTATTTTTATCAAATACTCCCATATTTTATCCCCTTGATACATCTTGTACCTCTGCACCACTATGTACTCCAAGTATCACATGTTTCTTTTGTTTTATTTTATTTCACTGTATCCATGTAGTCTACTTCTCCTACATTTATATATCTAGGGTTATCTAATAAAATATTGATAGCCTGTTGGGGAACTCATCCAAAAAAAAAAATGACTCTCTATTTCTAACATTTTATATTAGTTCATGAGTCCCTCTCCTCTCTATTCTGTTTATTATGTTGACAATTGATAGGCAAGATATCTACAGATGAATTTAGTTTTCAAACCTGATATATTTACCATTAAAATTTACCTCTTACAACTCTTTCCAAATAAATTATTAATATTTTTTTAATTTGAAAAAAAACTGCATTTAGTTCTAAATGAAACTCTTAAAGAAAACTGAAGAAATGTTATTAATTTTATCTAAAAAAGTTTGAAATGAATTAAAATACAATTATATCAAATGAGATACTGTATAAAAAGTTGTTTTCAAATATATGTAACTTATAAGAACACTGCAAAAAAATGAGGCTCTCTTCAACATACAATGCAACAGAGCTCATTATTAAATAAAAAATGTGGTGATATTTGCATAAACAAAATTTGAGTGCCCTACACACACACACACACACACACACACAAACACACAACCCACACAGAATCCTACTGAGATCCATTTAAAGGAGACAAACATTTTTAATAGGATTTTCTCAGTAACAGTGATATATTAATAGCAGTCTTAATTATAGTATTCAGAAGCTGGAAAGAACTTAAATGTCCTTCAACAGAGGAATGGATATAGAAAAGGTGGTACATTTACACAATGGAGTACTATTAGAAACAATGACTTCAGACTGGTCCCTCCTCCATCTCTGCAGGGTGATACAGGCAGAGCAGGCACACTGCCATCAGGACTTGAAGCCTGCCCACAGAGAACTGAGCACCCAAAAGAGATGCAGGAGCACTTTTCTCACTGAGCACACTAGTGAGGCAACACTCTCTCTCCACAGATTATCTGGGAAGACAACTCCGGGAACCCTCAGGGCACAGGTATCATGCAACTTCTTGGGTCTGTGCTTTCAGGCCTTCCTCTGCACATAGAGCAAGAGCTAGCCCATTGCAATCAGAACTCACAGAATGCGCAAAGACAGATGAACACCCAAGACCAATCTCCCTCTGGAGCCCACGGCCCACAGATGTACAGGAAAGTCAAGTTCCATTCAGAGACAACAAACCAACTACCATCAAAGGTAAGAAAATGGAAAGTTCAAGAATCTAAGCAACAGAAACCAAGACAACCTGGCAGCCTAAGAACTCAGCTATTCCACCACAGCAAGTAGTGTGTATTCCAACATACCAGAGAAACAAGATTTCAACTTAAATCATGAAACATGCTGATAATAGAGGGCCTCGAGGAGTACATGAATAACTCTGTTAAAGAAATAGCAGAGACCACAGAACAAGTACAAGCTCTAAAAGAAAACAGGGAAAAAGACAAGAAATCAGATAAAGTAATTGAACAAAACCATCAAGGATGTAAAAACTGAAATGTAAACAATAAAGAAAACATTAAGGAAGACAAACCCTGGAGATAAAAAACATAAGAGATCAGGAGTCATAGACACAAGCATAATCAACAGAGAATAAGAGATGGAAGAGAGGATCTCAGGGGCAAAAAACAATATAGAAAACACTTACACCTGTGTTTTGGATCTTGGAGAATCTGACTGGTGTGAGGTGGAATCTCAGAGATGTTTTGATTTTTATTTCCCTGATGGCTAAGGATGTTGAGCACTTCCTCAGGTGTTTCTCAGCCATTCGATATTCCTCAATTGAGAACGTTTTATTTAGCTCTGTACCCCATTTTTTAATAGGGTTGTTTGATTTTCTGGTGTCTAGCTTTTTGAGTTCTTTGTATACCTTGGATATTAGGACTCTATCTGATGTGGAGTTGGTAAAGATCTTATCCCATTCTGTTGGCTGCCATTTACAGATGCTGGCAAGGTTGCAGAGAAAGAGGAACAATTCTCCACTGTTGGTGGGGCTGTAAAGTGATACAACCACTCTGGAAATTAGTCTGGCGTTACCTCAGAAAATTGGACATAGTACTACCTGAAAACCCAGCTATTCTACTTCTGGGCATATACCCCAGAGACACTTTAATACAAAACAAAGATACATGCACCACAATGTTCAGAGCAGCTTTATTTATAATAGCCAGAAGCTGGAAAGAACCCAGATGTCCTTCAGTAGATGAATGGATACAAAAATTGTGGTACATTTATACAATGGAGTACTACTCAACTATAAGAAACAATGACTTTATGAAATTCTTAATTTCATAAATTTAAGAATTACTATCCCTGACCTCAAGCTATATTACAAGACAATTGTGCTGAAAACTACATGGTTCTGGTACACAAATAGGCACATGTATCAATGGAATAGAATAGAAGATCCAGAAATGAGCACTCACATATATGGTCACATAATTTTTGACAAAGGAGCTGTAACATTCAATGGAAAAAGGACAGCCTATTCAACAAATGATGCTGGTCCAACTGGCACTCAGCATGCAAGTGAATGAAAATAGACCCTTTCTTATCTCCTTGTACAAAGATCATGTGTAAGGGGATCAAAGATCTCCACATTAAACCAGATACAACAAAACTGTTAGATGAGAAATTAGGAAAAACTTTAAAACACATAGGCATATGAGAAAATTTTTTGAACAAAACACCAATGGCTCAAGCTCTAAGGTCAACAATTAATAAATGGAACTTAATGGAATTGGAAAGTTTCTGTAAGACTAAGGACATTGTCAAAAAACAAAATGGCAGCCAACAGGATGGGAAAAGATCTTTGCCAACTCCACATCAGATAGAGGCCTAATATCCAAGGTATACAAAGAAGTCAAAAAACTAGACACCAGAGAATCAAACAACCCTATTAAAAAATGGGGTGCAGAGCTAAACAAAATGTTCTCAATTGAGGAATTTCGAATGGCTGAGAAACATCTAAGGAAGTGCTCCACATCCTTAGCCATCAGGGAAATGCAAATCAAAACAACACTAAGATTCCACCTCACACCAGTCAGATTGGCCAACATCCAAAAATCAGATGACAGCAGATGCTCGCAAGGTTGCAGAGGAATAGGAACACTTCTCCAGTGTTGGTGGGGTTGTAAACTTATACAACCACTCTGGAAATCAGTCTGGTGATTCTTCAGAAAATTGGACATAGTACACCTGAAGATACAGCTATTCCACTTCTGGTTGTATACCCTAGAGACACTCAAAGATACGTGCACCACAATGTTTATAATAGCTCTCTTTATAATTGCCAGAAGCTAGAAAGAACCCCGATGTCCTTCAGTAGACGAATGGATACAAAAATTGTGGTACATTTACACAATGGAGTACTACTCAGCCATCAGAAACAATGACATAACCAAATTCTAAAGAAAATGGTTGCATTTAGAGACTATCATCCTGAGTTGGATAATCCAGTCACAAAAGAACAGACACAATATGCAGACACTGATAGTGGGATGCTAACCCCAGAAACTCAGACTGCCCCAGAAACAACTCACAGACTGTGTGACGTTCATGAAAAAGAAGAGAAAACAAACAAAAAAAGGTCATGCTCAATGCTTACACACTAAGAAAACTTTGACTAATTTTGGGTTACATCCTCTTTTACATGTAGTTTTTGCTCATTGCAACTAGTAAGACCTTAATGCATAGTATCAAACCTTCAAAAAAAAAAGAAAAGCCAAGCACTGACACAATTGTATTTGTATACATTTATGCAAAAATGTTTAAATTTTATTTTTTATCTTCGTTTTTAAAATATAGTTAAAAATTAACAAATGTTAGAAAAAGAAAAAATATATAAATTTTAGATTAACAAACAATAAGAGAAAAATACCAAATCAAAAATGAAAAGTACGTGGCTGAGCAACTGGTGAGTGGTAGACCTAGGCTGCTGGGGAGCAGAGGGATCTCTGCAGAGTGCACACGGAAAGGCACCCCCTGCCCTGACCTGCCCTGTCCTCCCCGATCCAGTGACCGGTAACAGATCTTAGGAACTTCTGTTCCCACCCAGAGACGACTTCAGGATGCAGAGCGGAGCCTGGCCCAACTGCCAGCCGGAAAGGCGGCTCGTACAGGCTGAGCAACTGTGACCAGGAACAGATCTTAGGAACTTCTGTTCCCACCTGGAGACGACTTCAGGACAAAGAGCGGAGCCTGGCCCAACTGCCAGCCGGAAAGGTGGCTCGTACAGGCTGAGCAACTGAGACCAGGAACAGATCTTAGGAACTTCTGTTCCCACCTGGAGACGACTTCAGGACACAGAGCGGAGCCTGGCCCAACTGCCAGCCGGAAAGGCGGCTCATACAGGCTGAGCAACTGGTGAATGGGAGACCTAGGCTGCTGGGGACCAGAGGGATCTCTGCGGAGTGCACACGGAAATGGCACCCCCTGCCCTGACCTGCCCTGTCCTCCCCGATCCAATGACCGGGAACAGATCTTAGGAACTTCTGTTCCCACCCTGAGACGACTTCAGGACACAGAGCGGAGCCTGGCCCAACTGCCAGCCGGAAAGGCGGCGCGTACAGGCTGAGCAACTGGTGAGTGGGAGACCTAGGCTGCTGGGGAGCAGAGGGATCTCTGCGGAGTGCACACGGAAAGGGCACCTCCTGCCCTGACCTGCCCTGTCCTCCCAGATCCAGTGACCAGGAACAGATCTTAGGAACGTCTGTTTCCACCCGGAGGCGACTTCAGGATGCAGAGCGAAGCCTGGCACAGCTGCCACCAAGAACCTGGGCTGCCGGGGAGTAGAGAGATCTCTGCGAAGTGCACACGGAAAGTGTACCAGGGACACAGACCAGATACAAGGAAAAGGCAAGAACATATCACTTACAACAAAATGGCAAGAGGAAAGAGAAAGGGTATATCCCAAGGAAACCAAGACAATCTAGCAACACCAGAACCCAGCTCTCCCATAGTAGCAAACATCGGAATTCCAAACACTCCAGAAAAAGAAGACAGACCTGAAATCATGCCTCAAGAAGCTGATAGAGTTACTTAAACAAGAAAGGGAGGAAAAGCAAAAAGATTCAGAAGCTTTTAAAGAAGAAACAAGAAAAACACTCAAAGAACTCAAAGAACGAGAGGAAAACAGAACCAAAGAAATAAAGGAATGGAAGAGGGAAATTAAAACAGAAGTTGACACAATAAAGAAAACGCTAAAAGAAATAACCCTAAACTCAGAACACCAAAAAAAAAGAAATCAGGAGTCACAGAAGCAAGCATTTCCAACTGATTACAAGAGATCGAGGAGAGAATGTCGGGGGCAGAAGACAACATTGCAAACATAGACAAAACAGCCAGAGAAGATGCAAAAAACAAAAAGCTCCTAACCCAAAATGTCCAGGAAATACAAGACACAATGAGAAGACCGAACCTAAGGATAATAGGAATAGAAGAGGGAGAAGAGTATCAACTAAGAGGCACAGTAAATATCTTCATCAAAATCATAGAAGAAAACTTCCCTACCCTCAAGAATGAGATGACCACGAGCATAAAAGAAGCATTCAGAACTTCAAATAGGTTGGACCAGAAAAGAAATACATCCCGACACATAATAGTAAAAACATCAAGTGCCCAAAGTAAAGAAAGAATACTAAAAGCAGTAAGGAAAAAAGGTCAGGTAACATAGAAAGGCAGACCAATCAGACTCACACCCGATTTCTCAACAGAGACTATGAAAGCTAGAAGAGCCTGGACAGATATCATGCACTCCTTAATAGAGCACAAGTGCCAGCCCAAGCTGCTATACCCAGCAAAACTATCAGTCACCATCAATGGCGAGACAAAGTTATTTCAAGACAAATCAAAATTCACACAATATCTGACCACAAACCCAGCACTACAACGAATTATTGGTGGAAAACCCAATACAAGGAGGGAAAATACAGCCTAGTAAAAACAAGAAAACTCCTAAACAAGAAAACAAAAAGAAGAAAAAAACACAGACACAACTCAACCCAAAAAAGCAAAAATGGCAGGAAGCAGAAACAATTATTCCTTGATATCTATTAACATAAATGGTCTCAACTCCCCAATAAAGAGACATAGACTAACAGATTGGATACATAAACAAAATCCAGCCTTTTGCTGCATACAGGAAACTCATCTCAGAGACAAAGACAGACACTATCTCAGAGTAAAAGTTTGGGAAAAAAACTTCCAAGCAAACAGCTCCAAGAAGCAAGCTGGAGTGGCTATTCTAATATCGAATAAAGTAAATTTCCATACAAAAGTTATCAAAAAAGATAAAGAAGGACACTTTTTACTCATTACTGGGGAAATCTGTCAGGAGGAACTCTCAATCCTTAACATATATGCTCCAAATAAAAAATCACCCACATTCATAAAAGAAACTCTACTAAAGCTCAAAAAATACATTTTACCCCACACAATAATAGTGGGCGACTTTAAGACCCTACTCTCACCAATGGACAGATCAGGGAAACAGAAACTGAACAAGGACACTGCAAAACTAGCAGAGACTTTGAAACAACTAGAATTAATAGATATATACAGAACATACAATCCTAAAGTAAAAGAATACACCTTCTTCTCACCACCCCATGGCACCTTCTCGAAAATTGACCACATAATTGGACACAGAACGAGCCTGCATCGATATAGGAAGATTGAAATACTCCCATGCATCCTCTCAGATCACCATGGTCTACGGCTGGTCTTTAACAACAACAAAGACAACAAAAAGCCCACATACACATGGAAACTAAACAACGCTCTGTTAAAGGATAACAGGGTCAAAGAAGAAATAAAGAAAGAAATTAAGGACTTTCTAGAATTCAACGAAAACGAAAACACAACATACCCAAACCTATGGGATGCAATGAAAGCAGTATTGAGTGGAAAACTCATAGCCCTAAGTGCTTCCAAAAAGAAACTGGAGAGAGCTCACATCAGCAACCTGACCGCACAGCTAAAAGCCCTAGAACAAAAGGAAGCAGATATACCCAAAAAGAGTAGACAGCAAGAAATAATCAAAATTAGGGCAGAAATAGACCAAATAGAAACAAAAAGAACCATTGAAAAAATCAACAAAACAAAGAGTTGGTTCTTTGAGAAAATCAACAAGATTGATAAACCCCTAGCCAGACTAACTAAAGGGCAAAGAGAGAGTATCCAAATTAACAAAATCAGAAAGGAAAGTGGTGATATAACAACTGAAACTAAGGAAATTCAAGAAATCATCAGATCCTACTACAAAAACTTATACTCCACAAAATTGGAAAATCTGGAAGAAATGGACGAATTCCTAGACAGATAAAAGGTCTCAAAGTTTAACCAGGACCAAGTAAACCATCTAAATAACCCTATAACACCTAAAGAAATAGAAGAAGTCATCAAAAGCCTCCCAACCAAAAAAAGCCCAGGTCCAGATGGGTTCAGTGCAGAATTTTATCAGACATTTATTGGGGATATAACACCAATATTTCCCAAACTATTCCAAAGGATAGAATCAGATAGAATATTACCCAACTCATTTTTTGAGGCTACAATAACTCTTGTACCTAAACCATACAAAGACCCTACAAGGAAATAGAACTTCAGACCAATCTCACTTATGAACATTGATGCAAAAATACTCAACAAAAACCTTGCTAACCGAATCCAAGAACACATCAAAATCATTATTCATCATGACCAAGTAGGCTTCATCCCTGGGATGCAGGGATGGTTTAACATAAGGAAATCCATCAATGTAATCCACCATATAAACAAACTTAAAGACCAAAATCACATGGTCTTCTCACTAGACACTGAGAAAGCATTCTAAAAAATCCAACACCCCTTCATGTTAAAAGTCCTGGAAAGAACAGGAATCCAAGGCCCATATTTAAACATAATAACAGCAATATACAGCAAACCAACAGCCAATATCAAATTTAATGGCGAGAAACTTGAAGCAATCCCACTTAAATCAGGGACTCGACAAGGCTGCCCACTTTCCCCCTACCTATTCAACATAGTACTGGAAGTCCTGGCTGTAGCACTTAGAAAGCAAAAGGAGATCAAGGGGATACAAATTGGAAAGGAAGAGATAAAGACATCACTCTTTGCCGATGACATGATAGTGTACTTGAGTGAACCCAAAAATTCCACCAGAGAACTCCTACAGCTGATAAACAAGTTCAGCAAAGTGACAGGATACAAAATTAACTCAAACAAATCAGTAGCTTTCCTATACTCAAAAAACAAACATGTGCAGAAAGAAATTAGGGAAAAGGTACCCTTCACAATCGTTACAAAAACTATGAAATACCTTGGTGTGACTCTAACTAAGCAAGTGAAGGAACTGTATGACAAGAACTTCAAACCTCTAAAGAAAGAAATTGAGGAGGATCTCAGAAAATGGAAAGATCTCCCATGCTCAAGGATTAGAAAGATCAACATCTTAAAAATGGACATCCTACCAAAAGCAATCTACAGATTCAATGCAATCCCCATCAAAATTCCAACCCAGTTCTTCATGGAATTGGAAAGATCAATGTGCAATTTCATATGGAATAACAAAAGACCTAGAATTGCAAAATCCATCCTCAACAACAAAAAAAAAACATCTGCGGGAATCACTATCCTTGACCTCAAGCTATATTTCAAGGCAATTGTGCTGAAAACTACATGGTACTGGTACAGAAATAGGCATGTGTGGATCAATGCAATAGAATAGAAGATCCAGAAATGAGCCCTCATGTATATGGTCACCTGATTTTTGACAAAGGAGCAGTAAACATTCAATGGAAAAAGGACAGCCTATTCAACAAATGGTGCTGGTCCAACTGGCACTCAACATGCAAAAGAATGAAAATATACCCTTTCTTATCTCCTTGTACAAAGCTCAAGTGTAAGTGGATTAAAGATCTCCACATTAAACCAGATACACTGAAACTATTAGATGAGAAAATAGGGAAAACCTTAGAACACATAGGCACAGGAGAAAATTTCCTGAACAAAACACCAATGGCTCAACCTCTAAGGTCAAAGATTAACAAATGGGACTTAATGAGTTTGCAAAGTTTCTGTAAGGCTAAGGACATTGTCAAGGAAAAAAAAAAAAAAAAAAAAAAAAAAAAAAAAAAAAAAAAAAAAAAAAAAACGGCAACCAACAGAATGGGAAAAGATCTTTAACAACATCACATCAGATAGAGGCCTAATATCCAAGGTGTACAAGGAACTCAAAAAGCTTGACACCAGAGAATGAAATAACCCTATTAAAAAATTGGGTACAGAGCTAAACAAATCCTTTTCAGTTGAGGAACACCGAATGGCCGAGAAACATCTGAGGAAGTGCTCGACATCCTTAGCCATCAGGGAAATGCAAATCAAAACAACCCTAAGATTCCACCTCACACCAGTCAGATTGGCCAAGATCCAAACTCAGATGACAGCAGATGCTGGCGAGGCTGTGGAGAAAGAGGAACACTTCTCCACTTTTGGTGGGGTTGCCAGCTAATACAACCACTCTGGAAATCTGTCTGGCGATACCTCAGAAAATTGGATATAGTACTACCTGAAGACCCAGCTATTCCACTTCTGGGCATATACCCCAGAGACACTTTAATACACAACAAAGTTATATGCACCACAATGTTCATAGCGGCTCTATTTATAATAGGCAGAAGCTGGAAGGATCCCAGATGTCCTTCAGAAGACTAATGGATACAAAAATTGTGGTACATATACACAATGGAATACTACTCAGCCACCAGAAACAATGACTTAACCAAATTCTTAAGAAAATGGCTGCATCTAGAGAAGATTATCCTGAGTGTGATAACCCAGTCACAAAAGAACAGACATAATATGCAGTCACTGATAGTGGGATGCTAACCCCAGAGGCTTGCACTCCCCCAGAAACAACTCACAGACTGTATGAAGTCCAAGAAATAAAGAAAACAAAAACAAAAAAAAAATATATATATATATATACATATATTCACAAAACAAGAAGACTTTGACTATTTCCATGTTGCGTTTTGTTTTACATGTACTTTACGCTTATTGTAACTAGGAGATTTTAAATGCATACTGTCAAGCCCTTGAAAAAATCAAGTACTGACTAAAAAATATATTCACATGGTTTTATGTAAAATTTATTTTAATGTCTGAAAAAACAGTACTGACAAAAATGTATAATTTTAAGCAAAAAATGTTTAAAATCTGTACATTTATCTTTGTTTTGCAAAATAAAGTCGTTAAAAAAAAATGAAAAGTACACACTAAAAAAACCCTAAAAACAAAAGAACAACAAACAAACAAACCTGGAGCCCATTTTATGTTAATTAACTAATGCTATGTAATGCATATGTCTAGAATTGTGTTTGTTATATCCAGTGACACTTAATTAGCTTTGATGGGAGGGACTTAGTAAGGCCACCAGATGGAGGGTGAATGCTAAAATGCTTTTAATTTCTGCACATTGTCCAATAACTTTTTTCTAACATCTACTACAATGTCAGCACTCCTTTTTGCACCTTTTGATTACTATAATTCTGTTTTCATTACTTATTTTCCACTTTTTTCAACTTGTTATTTATGGGACTTTCTAGCTGTGAAATCAAATGTCCAGAGTATGCATTAACCCAAGTAACTATATCTCTAATTATGAAAAAATTAAAAATATTTATCTAGCCCAAAACTTACTTCTTCCTCTAGGATTATGTATAGATTCTTCCCAACTTAAATTTTATTTTAATTTCTGTTGACATTTATAGGATATATTATTATAATTATGATATTTAAAATGTATTAAAATCAAAGCAAATCTGGTATGATATTACTGTTCATTTTAGAAAAAATTAAATTGCAAATTCTGATAGTTAAACTTTGGGGGAGGGAAAAAGGAAGTGTAGTGGTAATTTGTTCCCATCAGAAGATAGAATTATCCTTCAAGGTTGAGTGGATATAATTGGCCCACATATAACTCTCTTGACAAATAGTGCTTTCAGGCAGTGTGGCTGTAATAATTGTTCAATTACATACTTTTAGCTTTCAAATGACCAAAGCCATTATTATGCATCAAATTAATGGATATACAGACATATTTTAAACACATGGATTAAATGCTTTCTTTTTCCTTTGGAGGTTGAGTTTAGCTTGGAAATTAAGCTGTATTATAATTATGAATAATTTTAGTAATTGTAATTTAAGTCCCTGTAATCTAATAATGATGATTACCCTCTAATCAAATGATTTTACCAAATGCAATTTCAGTCATACAATCAAACTGCAAGAGTGATTCTTGTGAGTGTAATAAAATCAGTAAAATATATTTATTTTTTAATAAAGTAACAGTTGAAAATTTTAATAATAAACACCTAATATATGAAATGTGATCATATTTAAGAGATTTTAAACATTTAAAGTACTTGAATGATGGAATTTTATATACTTGTTTTGTGTCAAATATGATTATTGAAAAAATTCTATCATATATCTATCACAATTATTAATAAAGAAATTGCTATTTGGGTGTAATTTTCTTGGTTTATTAAGATACTATTTACACTGAATATACTAGCTACATAAATGTAATTTATTATGTATATAACATGAATATGAATATAATTAATTTATAATTATGTTTTTCTTCACTGAGTATATCGTTAATTTAAAATATTGTAAGATTACCATAATGAATGGATTAATTCACCTTCTGTATTCACTCAGAGAAGTTGATTTACCTCTGTCATTTTAACTTCAAATGAAAAGTAGTTTACACAACTCTCACTGTAGAATTTGTGACATGTTTTTATTTCTATAGATGAGAGATTCTTAATTGATCTATTGAAACTATAAGGAGAAAAAAAGAAGCATCATAATTTATTAAACAATAAATATAATGAATCATAGGTGAGATTTTAAAAAAAATGTATTCCCCAGAGATACTGCAACATACAACAAAGATACATGCACCAGAATGTTCATTGCACCTCTATTTATAATAGCCAGAAGCTGGAAAGAACCCAGATGTCCTTCAATAGATGAATGGATACAAAAATTGTGGTACATTTATACAATGGAGTACTACTCAAGTATAAGGAACAATGACTTTATGAAATTTTTAAGAAAATGGATACATCTAGAGAATATCATCCTGAGTGAGGTAGACCAATCACAAAAGACCAGACATAATATGCAGTTACTGATAATTGGATACTAACCCCAGAAAGCTCTGAACACCCCAGAAACAACTCAGAGACTGTGTGAAGATCAAGAAAAAAAAAAGAAAAAAATAATATATTTTAATTAAAATAGAACTGTATCACATCCCCCCCTTTTTTTTCTTACAGCCCCTCCCAGTTTCTCTCCTATCGCTTCAAATTTATAACCTCTTTTCCTATATTATTTTTATATATATAAATATGTATGTATAGGTACCCACAAATACTTAATTACAACCTTATAAAAATGTGTTTGTATAATTTTATGCAAAAATGCTTAAAAATCTGTACATTTATCTTTGTTTTTTAAGATAAAGTTAAAAAAGAAGAAAAGAAAAGATATTCCAATCACACAAAAAAATGTATTCTGTGAATTGTGTGTTGGGTAATCTGAGTTTTTGGGCTAATAGCCACATATCAGTGAGTACATACCCTAGATATATTTTTGTGATTGGGTTACCTCACAGACTACATGGAGCTCAAGAAAAAGGAAGATCAAAGTACAGATGCTTCAGTCCTTCATAGAAGGGTGGACTATAATATTCACAAGAGGACATACAAAAACAGTTTGGACCAGAGACTGAAGGAAAGAACATCCAGAGGCTGTCCCACTTTGGGATCCAGGTTAAATATACCCACCAACTTTAGAAAATATTGCTAAGTCCAAAAATCGCATGCTGTCAGGAGCCTAATATAGCTGTTTACTGAGACGCTGGGTCAGAGCATGAGAAACTCAGAGATTACTTCCAGTATATAGACATGTATATTCTTGCTACCTTAAATTTATATATTGACTTATTAAGAAGAGTAAAATAGAATTTAGTATTTGGAGAATATAAAAGAATTATCTGATACATTGAATTGATCCAGTAACTTTCTTAAATTTAACCTAAACTTGGCTGCATGTACATCATATAATCCTGATATTTATTTTTTATATTTATCAAGCTAATAACTCCGGAAATTAATTGTATTACAAGTAAAGTCAAAATAGACAATACACAAGTTTTTTTTCTTTCTTTTACTTAAAAGTAGATTTTAAAGTCATGCAGTTTAATGAAGTATTAATCTTAACTAGAGAAGGACAGCACAGAATTTACATGAGCAAAAAGAAAAATTTGCACTGATAATGATTGCAATTTCATTGTCCAGCCTTGATAGATTTGAAATAGTGTTACAAATTGAGAGAATCAAAAATGGAGCATCATGGTAACAAAACACTGGTAAGGTTTTGAGAGGCCAAGGTATCTATTAATTAAAGAAAATGTAATTCAGTGTCAATGTAATTACAAATAGAAAACACATAAATTTAGGGAAAGTCACCTTAAATATGCACCCAGGTCTAATTTTTACATACCTATTTTTAGAAATGTCAACAAGCTGCAAAAACAAACAATGCCCCAATTCATATGTAATATATGATACTAAAATTTCAAGTCAATATACAAAATATTTTGTCAAAATGACAAGATTATATTTTAGCTTAAAGAGTAAATGGACTCTGTCTTTAAGAACAATAAGTTTTCCAGAGACAAATTTCTGCTGCATTTAATATGTCATGTTAAAGTATGTTATTTTATAGGCTTTCTAATGAATAACAATGATGATACTGTAATAAAAAAGTGTAACTTACTTCCAGGTAATACCTTATTAAAAAATTTGAACACTCATTAAGCAAATACTAAAAGCACTCCATCACGATTATAAAGTCAAAAAGTGCCTAATACATGAAATAATCTCTAGAGATGAAAAGGACAAATGTGATCATTAAGTAGAAGAAATCTGAGTCAATATAACTAAACCTAGAATACCAGATATACTGCAATTAGCAGAAAGAAACCTTTAACAAAGACATGCAGCATACTCATTATGATAAAATATTGCCTTGAACAAAAGCAAAATTAATGAGAAGAAAACATAAGGCAAGATAAAAATAACCAGGTGGATCATGTAAAATAAAAATTTTATACAACTAGTAATGTTATCTAGAATATCCAACAATCTTGAATACAGCAGAGATCCAAACTCAGATGACAACAAATGCTGGCGAGGTTGCGGAGAAAGAAGAACCCTTCTCCACTGTTGGTGGGGTTGCAAACTAATACAACCACTCTGGAAATCAGTCTGGCAATACCTCAGAAAATTGGACATAATACTACCTGAAGACCCAGCTATTCCACTTCTGGGCATATACCCCAGAGACACCTTAGTACACAACAAAGATATATGCACCACAGTGTTCATAGCAGCTCTATTTATAATAGCCATAACCTGGAAAGAACCCCCAAAAAAATCTTTACACAACAAGAAAACTTTGATTATTTTCATGTTACATTTTGTTTTGCATTTACTTTGTGCTCATTGTAACTATTGAGTTTTCGATGCATACAGTAAACCTTTAAAAAGATCAAGTACTGACTATTCATATAGATTTATGTAAAAATTATTTTAAATTCTGAAAAAAAGTGTCCTTCAGAAGATGAATGGATACAAAAATTGTGGTACATATACACAATGGAATACTACTCAGCCACCAGAAACAATGACTTAACCAAATTCTTAAGAAAATGGCTGCATCTAGAGAATATCATCCTGAATGAGATAACCCAGTCACAAAAGAAAAGACATAATATGCAGTCACTGATAGTGGGATGCTAACCCCAGAGGCTTGCACTCCCCCAGAAACAACTCACAGACTGTATGAAGTCCAAGAAATAAAGAAAACAAAAAAATATACATATATTCACAAAACAAGAAGACTTTGACTATTTCCATGTTCCATTTTGTTTTGCATGTACTTTACGCTTATTGTAACTATTAGGTTTTCAATGCATACTGTCAAGCCCTTGAAAAAAATCAAGTTCTGATGAAAAATATATATTCACATGGTTTTATGTAAAAATTATTTCAATGTCTGAAAAAACATTACTGACAAAAATGTATAATTTTAAGCAAAAAATGTTTAAAATCTATACATTTATCTTTGTTTTGTAAAATAAAGTCGTCTAAAAAAAAGAAAATAATAATGCGTAATATTTTGGGTTTGCCCCAAATATAATTATGTCTTCTATGGATGTTTCGTCTTAGGAATATATTAAAAATATTGTGTTTTATGCCACAAAAAAAAGTCTGAAAAAAAAGTACTGACAAAAATGTATTGTATAATTTTATGCAAAAAATGCTTGAAATCTGTACATCTATCTTTGTTTTGTAAAATAAAGGTGTTAAATTTTTTTTTAAAAAAAGTATTTTGATAACACTGCAATAGGACTTAAGGAAAACATAAAGCACAGAGGAGAAGGAAAAGATGAATATTCAGTAATACATTGAACAATGTGACCTTGGCTACTAAACTACAACTAGCATATTTCAAGGGGAAAAGGGCATTGAAAAGTTTATTATTATCATATATTAGACCAGGACCTGAAATCTCTGAAAAAAGTAATTGAGGAACATCTCAAAATATGGAAAGATCTCCCATGCTCTTGGATTGGAAAGATTAACAATGTAAAAAATGTCATCTTGCCAAAAGCAATCTACCAATTCAATGCAATCCATATCAAAATTTCAACCCAGTTTTTCATAGAATTGGAAAGAGAAATGTGCAAATTCATCTTGAATAACAAAAAAAAACCTAGAATATCAAAATCCATCCTCAACAACAAGAAAACATCTGCAGGAATCACAATTCCTGACCTCAAGCTATATTACAAGGCTATTGTGATAAAAACAGTATGGTACTGGTACAGAGATAGGCACATGGATCAATGGAACAGAAAAAAAGGTCCAGAAATGAATCCTCACATGTATGGTCACTTGATTATTGACAAAGGAACTGTAAACATTCAATGGAAAAAGGACAGCTTCATCAACAAATGGTGGTGGGTCAACTGGAAGTCAGCATGAAGAAGAATGAAAATAGACCCTTTATTAGCTCCTTATGCAAAGCTCAAGTACAAGTGGATCAAAGATCTCCACATTAAACCAGGTACACTGAAACTATTAGAAGAGGAATAGAAAAAACCTTAGAATACATAGGCATAGAGGAAATTTTCCTGAACAGAACACCAGTGGCTTGTATTCTAAGGTCAAAGATCGATAAATGGGAATTAATGAGATTGCAAATTTCCTGTAAGGCTACGGACACTGTCAAGAAAACAAAAAGGCATCCAAGTGATTAAGAAAAGATGCAAAAGAATGAAAATAGACCCTTTCTTATCTTCTTGTACAAAGCTCAAGTGTAAGTGGATCAAAGATCTCTACATTCAACCAGATACACTGAAACTATTAGATGAGAAAGTAGGGAAAACTTTAGAACATATAGGCACAGGAGAAAATTTTCTGAACAAAACACCAATGGCTCAAGCTCTAAGGTCAAAGATTAACAAATGTGACATAAAGAGATTGCAAAGTTTCTGTAAGGCTAAGGTCATTGTCAAGGAAACAAAATGGCAGCCATCAGGGAAATTCAAATCAAAACAAACTTGAGATTCCACCTCACACCAGTCAGATTGGCCAAGATCCAAAACTCAGATGACAACAGATGCTGGCGAGGTTGCAGAGAAAGAGGAACCCTTCTCCACTGTTGGTGGGGTTGCAAACTAATACAACCACTCTGGAAATCTGTCTGGCGATACCTCAGAAAATTGGATATAGTACTACGTGAAGACCCAGCTATTCCACTTCTGGGCATATACCCCAGAGACACCTTAGTACACAACAAAGATATATGCACCACAATGTTTATAGCAGGTCTATTTATAATAGCCAGAAGCTGGAAAGAACCCAGATGTCCTTCAGAAGATGAATGGATACAAAAATTGTGGTACATTTACACAATGGAATACTACTCAGCCATCAGAAACAATGACTTAACCAAATTCTTAAAAAAATGGCTGCATCTAGAGAATATCATCCTGAGTGAGATAACCCAGTCACAAAAGAACAGACATAATATGCAGTCACTGATAGTAGAATGCTAACCCCAGAGGCTTGGACTGCCCCATAAACAACTCACAGACTGTATGAAGTCCAAGAAATAAAGAAAACAAAACAAAACAAAAAAAACCTTTACACAACAAGAAAACTTTGACTATTTCTATGTTACATTTTGTTTTACATGTACTTTATGCTCATTGTAACTATTAAGTTTTCACTGCATACTATCAAACCTTTAAAAATATCAAGTACTGAATAAAAATATATTCATGCAGTTTTATGTAAAAATTATTTTAAAATCTGAAAAAAGTACTGACAAAAATGTATTGTATAATTTTATGCAAAAAGTGCTTAATATCTGTACATTCATCTTTGTTTTGTAAAATAAAGTTGTTAAAAAAACAGAAAAATAGAAAAAAAATCAATATTATAAAAATAAAATAAAAAATTAAAGTCAGATAAAACAAAAAAAAAAAAAAAGAAAGAAAGAAAGAAAAGACCTTTATTAACCCCATGTCTGATAGAGGTCTAATGTCCAATGTATATAAATAACTCAATAAGTTAGAGACAAGATAATCAAACAACTCTATTAAAAATGGGGTAGAGAGCTAAACAAAAAAAATTCAATTGAGAAATATCAAATGGCTGAGAAACATCGAAGTAAGTGCTGGACATCCGTAGTCATCAGGGAAATGCAAATCAAAACAACCCTGAGATTCCACCTCACACCAGTCAGAATGGCTAAGATCAAAAACTCAGATGATAGCAGATGCTGGTAAGGATGCAGAGAAAAAGGAACACTCCTTGACTGTTGGTAGGGTTGTAAACTGGTACAACCACTCTGGAAATCAGTATTGCAATTCCTCAGAAATTTGGACATAGTCCAACCTGAAGACCCAGTTATTCCACTTTTGGGCATATACCCCAGAGATGCTCCAACATACAATAAGGGCATATGCACCACAGTGTTACTAGCAGTCCTGTTTATAATAGCCAGAAGATGAAAAGAACCCAGATGTCCCTCATTAGATGAATGGATACTAAAATTGTGGTATATTTACACAATGGAGTGCTACTCAGCTATCAGAAACAATGACTTTATGAAATTTCTAAGAAAATAGATGAATCTAGAAAATATCATCCTGAGTGAGATAACCCAGTCACAAAAGAACAGACACTGATAATTGGATACTAACCCCAGAAATCTCTGAACACTCCAGAAACAGCTCACAGGCCATATGAAGCTCAAGAAAAAACAAAGGCCAAAATATGAAAGACTCTGTCTTTCTTAGGAAAAATAAATAAATGTATAGCACCCTCTCAGAGTGTGGTACACTTCAACCTTAAACCATTAATAACCTTAGAGCTAAGAATATACCCTTTATAACCGGTTCCAGTGAACCACAAGGATGATAAAGGTTATCTGGTTTTACGGTTGGAACAATCAGTATATTTCAGATTTCTGGTGTTTCAAGCAAGAAGCGGGGTAAACAATTGTGACCACTTAAAGCTGCTTGTTGACATGGAAGACTTCTCCATTCTACCTTAGTGAGGACCAGTACACTTGGCATGGGAGCAGAGTGGTTCTCAACTTTGTGACTGTTTGCTAGTTATTAAACCATTGGTTTTTTGGCAATTGGGCAGTATGGGTAAAATTTACTTTTTCCCCTAAGAATGATGTCTTCCATGTTTGAGGAAATATCTTGCACTATTGCATATATTTTGTGGACACAGATTTTTTGTAGTTTCCATTTTGGAAGGCTAAAGCTTTTTGTTTGTTTGAAACAGTTTTACACTTTCTAATGTATAGTACTTGAAGTTCGTACTAGAGAATTACTTTGTAGTTTTGAAACTTTTGCCCAAACTACTTTGAAATAAGTGGCTTTCTTGTCAGTGGTTTGCCCCTAGGTGTAATTTTCTTTTTGTTCTTATTCCTCCTCCCTATTGTGTTATGTGTGTATATGTGTAAATATTTATACACAGCAACATCTGCACAAGCTTATATATTTCCAATTCAAGTTATTGCCCTGTAACCCATATATACTGTTCTGGCAACAAAAGAAAGCTGTTAAGTGTAACATAATTGGAGCTAAGAGCCATTCAGCTTCAGCCTTTACATACCACAAATGAAACATTAAAACATCACATGGAGAAGTTTACATGGTGACTGTTCATCTGCAGTACTGTGGACTTTTAACATTGTGGCCCCCTTTCAGTGAAAAACTAAGAAGTGTACTCATCTACCATTACTGTTATTTGCTGATTCTGTTTTATTTTGATGGTAATATTCTATCCTTATAAAACTATTGCAACCAAATCAGCTTTACCATCTTGGCTTTATTAGGTATAGAAGAAAGTGGATTACCATCTTTATTTTATAATGTGTTAAGCATTATATGCTGGTAGAATCTAGTTTAATTGTTTCAGGTGGAAAGTATTCTTTTTGAGTTTTCATTTTGAATGTGTTTGGACTAAAACAATAAACTACTGATGTCTGCAGCAATATATATATATATAGCCTTGTGGCAATTTTTGATATTCAAAAATAATTATGCTTAATCATGTTTCCAGGTTAAATTCTGTCCTACATGAACTTTATGCTTATGGTAACTAGTGGGATTTCAATGTAATTCTTTCAAACCTCTAAAAGAATTAAGTACTGACAAAAATATTCATATAATGTTATGCCAAAATATCTGTTAAAATCTGTATATGTATCCCTCCTTTTTAAAAAAATAAAGTTGTAAGAGAAAATAAAGTTTGTTTTGGGCCATCATGGCAACAAGAACTTCTATAAATGAGAAGTAGAATTTTTGGTGGAAAACTCAAGAATGATGTGAAATCCAAATAGATTAAAATAATTATAAAGCTTATTTAAACCATTAAAACAGAAAAAGTTGTATTTCCAATGTAGAAAATATGTTTTCCAGCTAAAATTAAGCACCATATGCAAATTATTGAGAATACAAACAAAGCAAATTGGC
The DNA here is from genome assembly GCF_963924665.1 of Micromys minutus. NCBI lineage: Eukaryota > Metazoa > Chordata > Mammalia > Rodentia > Muridae > Micromys > Micromys minutus. Next base: position 98,864,796 of record NC_137970.1, on the reverse strand, counting down.
ATTCCATCATGAATTGTAGAGAAAATAATAGGACTATCTCCAAAAGAAGAAAAATGGCTACTCTATCACTTTGGGGGACATATGTCAGATATCTTCCATATCATATATTTATATTATGGTTTATAACTATAAAAGAAGAAAAATGGCTACTCTATCACTTTGGGGGACATATGTCAGATATCTTCCATATCATATATTTATATAATGGTTTATAACTATAGCAAAATGACAGTGAGGAAATAGCAATGGAATAATTTAAATTTAGGGTCACCAGAACATAAGGAAATTCATAAATGGTCAAAGTATTAGGAAGGTTGATAACTACCAATGCAAGGGGCTCAGATATACACAATTCTTTGATCTTCTTGTGAGTCAATCTTCTAAAATCTTCTGCATTGGATATATAATTTAATAATAAATATAAAAAATAAATGAGCCACTTTGTTTTTAGCACAATTTAACAACTAAATTTAAACCTCCAAAGTATTCTCTGGTTATTTTTCTTCCAACATTCCCTTGTATAAGGAAAATCTACAGATAATTTGATAACAATGTAATACAACATTCAGAAAATACCTTAAGCAACATCATTTGTGGTATATTTGAACTGCATCATTTATTATTTTTCCATATTCACTGACAAACTGCTTGGTAGGGGTATAGGAAGAATGAGAAATTCCAAGTAGGGAAGAAAAGATAGTCCTCAAGAGAGTTAGGGAAGGGTGGTGAATATGATCAAAACAGTGCACAATTGATAAATAAAATTAAGAAAGGAAGTTATTCTAGATATATTGATGGAATAATTACACTAATTATACTAGTGCACTTTGTTCAGATGCTAGTGTCCATAAGTAAATGTTTGCTTTAGAATCATAAGATTGTTACATAACGGCACTAAGAATATTTTTCCTATTTATAAAATGATTAAGTATTATATTTAAACAACAATAAGAAAAAATGTGCATAAAATGATTATTTTCTATGAGGAATATTAGTGTGGCACCACTATTGAATATCCAACAATGAATATAATCAAAAATTGGAATTTAACCCAAGACAAATTAAATCTTCCATTTAAAGAATGAAGGCTCAAAGAAGTCATTTTAACAACCACAGTATAAAATAGCAACAAGAGAAAAAAATAAAATCTCACACTTGTGAACAGCTTTATAGTCCAGATTTGGTTCTTCAAATGTTCCATATACATATTTAACATTAGATAAAAGTAGACATAATGAGCAAATGTTAAAGAAATATGTTTTAATTATTAAAATTAAATAATCTGACAAATACAGGATGAATGTTAAGGATTTAAATCATTTGATTATTTTAAAAGTAAATTTATTTTGATCATATATATATATATATATATATATATATATATATATATATATATTTACATAAATATAGACTTATATCAATATATTCGCTTATAACCATTTCTCATATTATCCTTGCAATGCATCTTTCATTTAGAAATTTATATTTCTCTATATGTTAGATAAGATGACTCCTATCAACTATCTGAACTGAATTAAGGAAACATTTATTAATGGTACATTTACAAAAAGTGGTTTGCTAAAATAAGTAGCCTCCAGCTTTAAAAGCAATCACAATTAAGGATATCAATAGGCATTAACTGTTTTATCTGCTTAGTAATGAATATTTTCTCAGCAAAGTACTTTGAATGCTAAGATGCCATATAAAGTATTATGTTTAAGAAATAAGAATGTATTAAATGCCTAAGGCTGTGAGTTAGTGGAAAACAAAAAGCATAAAAGTCATAGATCAAAAATATTTCAACATGTACAAATTAAGATATAATATGCTTACAGAATGAAACGTAAAAGTAATATCATCATCTTAATCCTAAACTAGTTCACCAAAATCAAATACAAAATTAAAACAAGTCATAAAAGTAAAAATTTGGGGATTTTTTGACTGATTAGAAAAAATGAAAGTGAATTTTCAATTTTGTCTATACTGGCCACTTTTATTTTAAATTGATATAAGCTAAAATCATCTGAGAGTAGAGAATCTCAATTAAGAAAATGTTTCTGTAAGACCTAGATGTAGCCAAATTTGGAAGGTATTTTCTTTATTAGGGATTGATAAGGAAGGGTGGGTGATATTACTTCTGAGTCTTAGGTTGTATAAAAAATAATCAGGCTCCCAGTGGTTGCATTGAATTTGTACATCTACTTTTGTAGGATGAGCATTTTTACTATGGTAATTCTTCCAATTTGTGATAATGGGAGACTCTTTTTCATTTTTTAATATCTTCTTCAACTACTTTTATCATAGATATGAACTTGTTCAGTTAGATTTATCATAATATATTATGTTATTTGAGGAAATTATCAAAGGTGTTGTTAGTCTTTCCACTTTAGGAGGTTTATTGTTTGTATATAGGTAGGATACTGATATTTGTGAGTTAATTTTGTATCCAGAAATTTTGCTAAATGTTCTTCCCAGTGGAATTTTTAAGTTCACTTATAAATACTGTCATACCATCCTCAAATAAAGTCATTTTGACTGCATCCTTTCTTACTTTATCTGATTTATAGCCCATTGTAGCCTGACCATGGTAGGGACAGTGTGACAATGTCTCAGAAAAATGGTAGAACTCTGTGCCCATTCAGAATATCTCTTAAGGCTGTGGGAAAAAAAATGGTAAACATGAATTCAAAAGTCATATAATTTCTCAACTATGCAAATTATAACTATGCAATATGAATTATATGAGGGGCTTCATGGACCAAGGAAACAGAGGCAACTATACTAGGGTCCAGCTTGTCAGAAAGATACTAAGGCAGGAAGATACAAATGTAGTCATATTCCTGTGTTCAAGCTCAGCCTGGAACATAGGACATTTAGGTCCAGGTGCAGGCGTGGCAGAAATGGTATTTCAGAGTGGAGTCTCACCCAGATAGCGTAGTGTATGTGGTTAAAGAAGGCAAGCAAATCTATGAATCCTTTTGCAATTTTAAACATGTGATTGCTCTTTCATTTTAGGGTCATGGGATACTCAGAAGTGTAGCGATCGCCTATCTTGCCGGCAAGGAAGACGCGCCACAACAGGATCCTTCTACAGGCGTTTATTGCGGGCTTGATTGAAGTAGCGAAAGACCCTGAGCCCAGAAACCAGTCCTCCTTATACATGTTTAGGAGGACTGTGCCGCCACCTGATTGGTGCATTCTGTGCGCCCTAATTAGCATACTCAGAGTCACCATGATTCAGCAAAAACAGGCAGGCGGGCATGCGCACTTAGGTTGTTTATCTCAAAACTGGCCACTCTCCCTTCGGGCTGGGCGCCATCTTGTAATGGCGAATACAGTGGCTTCCCACAAGAAGTAAACCCTGAATATGCAAATGGAAAACATTTGATGACTAATTCACTTATCAGAAAATATAAATATTAGACTGAGCTTTTGCTCTACAAAAAGATGAGCAATACAGAGGGGTTTTAGAATAGCAAGAGAAAGCTGCATGGAACAGAACACACACACAAAGATAACAATTTGTAAAGCTGTCATGAATATCCTCTGTAGGACTGGGTTATTAGAAAGATATTGTTTAAATTTGGTTTTGTCATGGAATATCCTGGATTCTCCATTTATTGTGATTGAGAGTTTTGCTGGTTACAGTAGTCTGGGCTTGCATTTGTGTTCTCTTATGGTCTGCATGATATTTGTCTAGGATCTTCTGACTTTTAGAGTCTCTTTTGAGAAGTCCAGTGTAATTTTAAGTCTGCCTTTATATATTACTTGACCTTGAAGTGTTTAATATTCTTTCTTTATTCTGAGTGTTTTATTATGTGACAGGAGGATTTCATTTTTAGTACAATCTATTTGGTATTTTGCAAGCTTCTACATTTATTACCATCTCTTTCTTTAGGATAGGCAAACTTTCTTCTATAATTTTGTTGAAGATGTTTTCTGGCCCTTTGAATTAGAAATTTACCTCTTCTATTTCTATTATTGTTAGGTTTGGAATATTCATTGTATCCTGAATTTTCTGGATGTTTTAGTTTATGAGCATTTTGCTCTGGATGCTTTGGATTACTTATTTTCTTTGACTGTTTTTTCAATATCTTGTATGGTACCTTGTATGTCCAAGAGTCTCTCTTCTATATCATACCCTGTTGATGGTGCTTGCATCCGTTCCTAAAATTTCCATCTCCACAGTTGCCTCCATTTGTGATTTCTTTAGTGTTTCAATTTTCATTTTTACGTCCTGGATGGTGTTTTACAATTCCTTCACTTGATTTGCTATATTTCCTTAAGGAATTAATTTGTTTCTTCTTTAAGGTAGTCTACCTATTTATTGATGTTCTTCTATATTTCTTTAAGTTATTTATGTTCTGCTTAAAATCCTCTTTCATCTTTATAAGATAAAATTTTAGATCAGAATCTTGCTTTTCAGGTGTGTAAGTGTATCCAGGACTTGTTGTGGAAGGAGAACTGGGTTCTGATATTGCCAAATTGCATTGGGTTCTGTTACTTATGTTCTTGTACTTAACTCTGGCCATCTGGTTATCTCTAGGGTTAATTGGACTTGTTGTCTCTGACAGGAGCCTGTCCCTCCTTGTAGGGAGGTAGAGTTCTGTAAACTGCATTTGTAAGGGCCTTATGGTAGAATAACAGTTCTGTCTCTGGTTAGTCATTCTTCTGTATCCATAGTTAGGACAGTCTTCCTGTGACACTGGTTAGGGCAGACCACTAGGTGTCAAGGTGTCTCTGGGAGAGGAAGGTGATCTGGTGCATCCTATGTATTCTGGGTGGAATAGCCAACCAAAAGGAAGATGTGTCTCTGGCAGTATGGATAAGTCTCAAGTCTGTTGGGCTCTCTCGGGGTTCCAGCTAGTGTGGGTATTGGGGTGGCATTCTCACCTGTGAGCCTGGTTATGACAGACCTTCTGAGATATAATCTCTGTCTCTGGATATGGTTCTGGAGTACAACATGATCAGTCAGTTTGTAACCTATGATTTACATTTGTTTCCTCCTGCTACAACCCCTATCCAACCTAAGGCTTATACTTGTTTAACTTCAGTTGCGTTATTGTGCTAGTTAAATATTCAAGTACAATAATTAATTAGGAGAAAGTAAATAATCTTGTCTTATTCCCAATTTTAGAAGACTTGCTTTGAGTTTCTCTATATTTCAGTTGATGTTGGCTAAGAGCTTGCTCTAAATTTATTTTATTTTTCAGTGTGTCCTTACTATTCCTAATATCTCTAAGAATTTTTATCATGAAAATGTATTGAATTTTAGCAAAGATCTTTTTTTCATCTAAATGGATGAAAAGATGAGCATTTTTTTTTCATTTTGTTTATGCGGAAGATTATATAGATTTATTCACAGACTTTTGTTAGGAAGGAATCTTTGAAGGGTGATCAGGAGAACACAGCATTAGCAAGTAAAATTAATTAATGAATTGAAGATAAACTTCATATGTAAAAAATATCTAAGAGCGTTAAAACAATGATGAACAATAAAAGAATAGTTGAGAGGTCTGTTCATGAGTACAATTTATAAAACCTAACTATAGTAATAAAAAAACACCTTTACTTGGCATGAAATCAAACAGATTAATTGATGTAATTGAAGACTGAGAAAGAATCCAACACACATGTGAAATAGATGCCTGATACTTTATAGAGAAGCCAGAAACATAAACTTGAGAAGAGACAGCATCTTCAACAAATGTATGACTGCATGTAGAAGAATGCAAATTAGACACATGTGGTGATTTAAATAGTCTTAGCAGAAGGAGTGGCACTATTAGGAGGTGTGGTCTTGTTGTAGTAGGTGTGGCTTTGTTGGAGAAAGTGTGACACTGGAAGAGCGTGGATAATCTGACCCTCCTCCTAACTAAATGAGAACAATTCTTTTCCTAGTGGCCTTCTGATGAGGAAGAAAAAGACTCAGTTTCTCCCATACATGCCTGCCAAGATATTGTCATAATCACACATTGATGATGATGACCTGAACCTATGAACTGTAAGTCAGGCTAAATTAAATGTTGTTCTTATAAGAGTTTCCTTGTTCACAGTAACAATTTATAGCAGTAAAATTCTAAGACATAAGATGATACCAGGAGTGGGATATTGCTGTGATAGTCTATGCTTTTGTTTACAAGAATATAGATTTGGAGGCTTTAGATTTGGAAAGCAGTGGAATGCTTTAAATGAGGCCTAATGGGATATCCTAGTAGGAATATGGGATATTTGCTGTGAGAGCAATTTGAACTATGCAGACCTGGATCAAGAGATTTCAAGAGAGAAGAATTTGAGTGTGTGGCCTAGAGACTGTTTATGTGTATACTGGTGAGGAATGTAGCTGCTTTTTGCTGTTATCCAAAGAAATTGCCTGGAGCTAAGTTGAAGCGATTTAGATCAATTGCTTTGACAAAGGAATATCAACCCAGCCTGGAATAAATTCTGTTGTTTGGTTACCTACATTCACACTTATATAAAATTTTAGTGAAAGTCGGTAAGAATACAAAGAAAAATACAAAAAAAAAAAAAAATGCATGGTTCAAAGAGTAATGTGGTACCAAGAAGGAGAATAAAGCTAACTGTCATGTTTAAAGATATTAAATGGAATTAAGGGTGTTGTGACCTTGGAAGAAGGCCCCACACAGCTAAATTTCTGTTTTTGCAAGTCAAGACTGGATAGTTATAAAAATTCATCATTATGCCTTGGTTTTTATTTTCATTTGGACATTTAATGTGGAATAAAATTCCATCCAGAAAAGAGGGACAAAACTGTTATCCACATTTTGAGGCTGGAGCACACAGGTTTTTGCTCCAGATCCTGAGGAATAATACAATGAAAAGCTTAGGCCTAGGCATCATAGTATACAAATTTAATTCCAGAACTCAGAAGACAGAGGCATGAAGATCTCGGAGTACAAGGTCAATTAACAGAAACCGTTCCAAGACAACCAAACTTATGCAGTAAAATAACTAAAACAAAACAAAACAAATAAAAAAAACTGCTGTTAATGTAACAGAAAAAGGGAGAATGATACAGATCCATCAAGTAGCCAAACCTAGCAGATTTAGCCCTGCAGCTCTGTCTTTAGATTCCAGGGACTACTGAGACAATTGACACTAGTTTTCTAGAGCTGAGAAATTGTTTGTGATTAAGACAAGAGCAACATCACTGAGGTGAAATCTGGGAGACATTTTCTGAGAGCACAAAGAAACTATTCAGCATATAGCCAAGGTTGTATGTAACTTGTGCTGCAACTGGACTTAAATCAGCTTAGTCAGTGGAACCAACAAGAGTTAATTGGAATATCAGAAGATATTTTTGGAGCATTTTTCTCTGCATATAAGTTGAAGACATGTGAAGACTAGTGAATCATTACAGAGCCAGCAAATATCAGAAAAGCATTGCATGGCCAGTGAATACCAAAAGGAAACACTGTAGGTCTAGTAATAAAAGTGCATTCTTTCACTGTATGTGGGGTTCTACTCATATTTTTACTTAACATTACATACACTCTTAAGTGTCTGCTCCAGAAAAACACCACATGACCACTTACATGTCTATTTTAGCAAAAAATTCTCTCACAAGACAGCTTCCAGAAAAATATCATGTGACATTTCACAAAACAGCTTACAGAAAATCATCACACAACACAACTCAGTTTAATAGGAGCCAGAAATTTCTACTTAAATTATACTGAGAAACAAACATTGTGTTAACAATCTGTGTATGTATCCTTTTTTTTTTTCTAAATAAAGTGGTAAGAAAAAAAAATACTGTTGATGCTTAATCTCTATACTTATACATGCATGTATTTCTCAAACCTCTTCAGAGAAACTTCTTTTCAGGGTAGATCATGGTTACTATAGGGGATGCAGATAATAAGTAACTGTGGAATACTTAGTCCTAAAGGGATCATCTGTATCACAACTTTCTTCCCTGTTACTGGAGATAATCTTAAATTACAAAATGGAAATATTGTCATAAGCAGAAGTGACAGATTACTATATGGAAACAGTGTTTTCAGGACTAATAGAGCAAGTGTACATATGTGTTTATAGCAGTTACATAAGTATTCACAGGTCCTGTACAAATCTAAAACAGTTAAAACTCTAGCATGTAGAAGGGAATTAAGCATGAAACCCAACTATAACTGAAGAACTAAGGACAATTGATAGTTTCTGGGAATGGAAAACTTGTTTTATTTGGGGTGTTGCTCACTCTTTTTATTTAAAGAGGAAAACTTCACATGAGAGAATATATTCAGCAGAATTTTACATTAGTGTATTTGAAAGAAAAAGCAAAATGTGGGACTGTTAGGAAAGTCAAGGTAGGCATGTAAATAGTTGTAGGAGTAAATATGATTAGGAATCATTTTATGATACTCTACAATACTATTTTCATATAAATTTAATTTAAGATGTTCTAATGGACAGAAATCATGAATGTACTTTATAAGTTATGCAACAAATATAAAAATAAAAAATATTTAAACCCTGACATATTATAAGCAAGAATTCTCTAATTAATCTTTACTATCACTTATCAGATATAAACTACTCAACTAGGAAATAATATATTAATTTAATTGATTATGAGGGAAGTATGCTTTAATGGTGCACCAAAACTGTTAAATACTATAAATGAAGACTTTCAAAATATCATACATTGTTATGACATAAATGCATCTTTGCAATTTATAGCATATATGATCAAGAACACAATGTGCAAAAAAATAATTAAGGAATCAAGATAGATGTTTACCTATATCTTATTGTAAAAGTAAAAAGAAAAAAAGGCCCTTTAAAAATTAATTACTGTTAATATGTGCATTAAAACAAGGTCCTACTAAATTATAGTAACGTGAGAAGCTAATGACTCATGCTGTCCTTATAAAGAAGCTATTTGTAATTGGCACCACCTTAGGCATTTAAAGTATTTTTAACTTTTTCCTAGAGTGGAAGGTATCAGTTAATATAACTAGAAATTTTTTTCTATAATGAGACAATATTTCAAATCATAAATTCTGTCATTGGTAAGTGGTGCAACTTTACGCTTTCTTCACACTTAGACTTACTTGAACATATATGCAATATTAAGTCATCTATCTATTTCAATGAAACTGTTCAAGTTTTCTACTGTTCATGTCTGAAATTATGACTAAATGTATTTCTATGAACTGTCTTTGATTATAATATTAACCTAGAAAGTGATACTATCATGCTTTGGACTAAGGGGAGACATTAAAGTTATTTGTACTCAGAGTTAATATGGACTAGAGTATTAACTTTTTTAACAAAAGGAAATACACAGCAAACCAATAGCCAACATCAAACTCAACAGTGAGAATCTTGAAGAAATCCCACTAAAATAAGGGACTAGAAGAGGTTGCCCACTCTCCAACTACCTACTCAACTGAGTACTGGAAGTCCTGACCAGAGCAATTAGAAAGCAAAAGGAAATCAAAGGGATACAAATCTGAAAGGAAGAAGTAAAAAATCACTATTTGCAGATGACATGATAGTATACTTAAGAGATCCCAAAAATTTCACCAGAGAACTTCTACAGCTGAGAAACAAGTTCAGCAAAGTGGCTGGATATAAAATTAACTCAAATAAATCAGTAATTTTCTTAGACTCAAAGGACAAACATGTAGAGAAAGAAATTAGGAAAGGTACCCTTCACAATAGTCAAAAACAATATGAAATACCTTGGTGTGACTCTAACTAAGCAAGTGAAGGAACTATATCACAAGAACTTCAAATCTCTGAAGAGAGAAATGAAGGAAGATCTCAGAAGATGGAAAGACCTCTCATGCTCATGGATTTGAAGGATCAACATTGTAAAAATGGCCATCTTACCAAAAGCAATCTACAGATTCAATGCAATCCCCATCAAAATTCCAACCCAATTCTTTGTAGAGTTGGAAAGAGAAATGTGTAGTTTCATCTGGAATAACAAAAAAAAAAATTGATAATAGAGAAATCCATCCTTAACAACAAGAAAAATCTTCTGGAATCACAATCCCTGACCTCAAGCTATATTACAAGGCAATTGTGTTAAAAACTGCATGGTACTGGTACAAAGACAGGAATGTGTATAAATGGAATAGAATAGAAGATCCAGAAAGGAAACCTTACACATATGGTCACTTGATTTTTGTCAAAGGAGCTGTAAACATTCAATGGAAAAATGACAGCCTCTTCAACAAATGCTGTTGTTCCAACTGGCACTCAGCATGCAGAAAAAATAACATAGACCCTTTCTTCTCTCTTTGTACAAAGCTCAAGTGCAGGTGGATCAAAGATCTCCACATTAAACTAGGTACACGGAAACTATTAGAAGAGAAACTAGGGAAAACCTTAGAACACAGGCACAGGGGAAAATTTCCTGAATAGAAAACCAATGGCTTGTGCTGTAAGATCAAAGATTGATACATGGGAATTAATGAGATTTCAAAGTTCCTGTAAGGCTAGGGATACTGTCAAGAAAACAAAACGGCTTCCAAGTCATTAGGAAAATATCTTTACAAACTCCTCATCTGATAGGGGCCTAATATCCAAGGTATACAAATAACTCAAGAAGTTAGAAACCAGAAAATCAAACAATCCTATTAAAAATGGGGTACAGAGATAAACATATAGTTCTCAATTGAGGAATATCAAATGGCAGAGAAGCATCTAAGGAAGTGCTTGGCATCATTAGACATCAGAGAAATGCAAATCAAAACAACCCTAGGATCCCACTTTACACCTGCCAGAATGGCTAAGATAAAAAATTCAGATGACAGCAGATGCTGGGGAGGTTGTGGAGAAAGAGGAACACTTCTCCACTGTTGCTGGAGTTGTAGACTGGTAGAACCACTCTGGAAATCAGTCTGGCAGTACCACAGAAAATTGGACATAGTCCTACCTGAAGACCCAGTTATTCCACTTCTGGGCATATACCCCAAAGACACTCCAACATACAACAAAGACACATGCACCACAATACTCATAGCAGCCCTATTTATAATAATCAGAAGCTGGAAAGAACCCAGAAGACCTTCAGTAGATGAATGGATACAAAAAGTTTGGTATATTTACACAATGGAGCACTACTCAGCTATCAGAATCAATGACTTTATGAAATTCCTAAGAGAAGGAATGCATCCAGAGAATATCTTCCTGAGTGAAGTAACCCAGTCATAAAAGAACAGACATAATTTGCAGTATCTGATAATTGGATACTAACCACAGAATGCTCTGAAGAGCCCAGAAACAAGTCACCGGCTATATGAAGCTCACGAAATCAAAGGCCAAGGGAAAGTCTCAGTCCTTCTTACGAAAAAAATATAAATGTATAACACCCTCTCAGAGTGTTGTGCATAAATAAATTTTAATAAAATAAAATGAAATATACATGATATTGGAAAAAATTCTAGTGTAAAACTGTACTTCATATACTAGTATCAGCATTCACTTTTGGAAATACAAACTGGATGATTGTAAAGGGTTTTTTTTTTTTTTTTTTGCATTTGGCCAGTTGGTAAAGGTAATAGCTTTTAATGGGGATGGAAGCAGCTATCAACTAAGTGTCTGAATGGATTTTCATTAAGAGCAGTCTTTGATATTAGTTACATACATATAGAGTGTTACCTATTAAAAAATGACCCTTTCTTCATTGACAGAAACTATCAGGGAACACATATATTTAATACAAAATTTAAGAACTAGACTGTACCTTATTCATGCTTTTATTTGTGGGAATTCAAATTATATGTACTCTATATCTCTAAATCTATCACTGAACGATACATTTTTTTTTTGCAAAATACTTCGAATGTGTTGCAGAAAACTCACATTCACAGAAATATAAACCTTTGCATATTTAACAGTAGAGACAAAATAATCTTACTTATAAATAACATTTTAGATAGGAATTGTTTGTGATAAAAATAAGACACTTTGTGCAATTCATGAATTCACTTAAAAAAAACTGATATGAAGATGTAATCTGGTCTTGAATAATATGTACAGACACAATAATGTTTCTTTTTCAGAGAGGGAATGAATTAACAAAATAGTTTGAACTATATTTTACACTCCTTAAGACAGTCTTTTTTTTCTCTGAATAGTCTTTAAAGCAATTACCACCTAGTAATAAGGGTTTAAATTTCCGATAAAAACATTTTTATACCCAAAGTAGGTATAGAAATGCACATTAGAGATTCTTACAAAGATAATTGTCCAAGTGAGGTCTTGTAGAAGAAGTTTTTTACAAGAGATATTGTTACTAAAATAAGTAGAGAGCTGTTAAAAATTTATATTGAAGCAACTGTTACCTCTATCTCTTTAGACTTCAAACATTTCAGCATATTCTCTGGGTAGCATTGAGGTGAACATTTGTTTCATATGAATGTAGCAAAGTATGCCAGGTTATTTTTAAAATAAAAGCTTGATTCAATCCTTTCTCTCTCATATGGATAAGTATTAATACATAAGATAATTTGTGAAATATACATGCTCCTGATTTAGCATTTTTTTTATTTTAGATTTCTTTTGTGGAAACAAATAGCATACAATATTCTATTTTAAACATTTGGTTATTGTGGTATCAAAGTGACAAATTAAGCATCAACTAAAAGTTCATGCTTAAGGCAATTTGGGACCATACAAACTAAGACAAAATATAAAATAGAACATAAGAGATATAAGATATTAATTAAGGTGAAAAAATCAATAGGTTTTATTTTCATTTGTTCTTTCCTTTAAAAACAAAATGAAGGATATCTGTGCTCAGTGTTTGTTAGTATAGAAAAATGTTATTAAAATATTTTAGTTTAAATTCAGAATAATTTAATATCAATCTAGTTCAAAGTTATATTTAGTTATGACAAAAACCACAAATTGCTTTATGTACACTTTGAGTTACAAAACAGTAACTACGAATTTCAGTGTAAAATAATCACTGTTTTGTGACAATGACAAACTGATTTTAAGGGAAAATATGAGCTTTTATCAGTAAATTCTGAATAAAATAAAGCAGCGCTCTCCATGGAAGATAAATGAAAAATATAAATGTAATAAAATATCTAAGACATAAATGACAATTCACTTACATACTCAAAAGGCTTAGAATTCAGGAGGAAGAAAAAAAAATAAAGTTACAACAATAAATGGCAATAAATATCAAATTGTATTTACAGTTACATAGTACCAAATAACTGATTAAAATTGAGTATCAATTTTTGCTGTGGTTTTTATATATGAACAGTATAAAATATTTAGAAAAATAAATTCACCTCTATCTTTCTTCAAGGTATCTACTCATAATCTAAAATATTTCAAAAAATGCAGCTGTTCATTTTAATATACTTATATTTATTTAAATAGTAGATATGATTTTATTTGAAATTCTCTAAGTTATAGTTATATAAGAGTTTGGGCATTTTTACATTATTATTTTTAAATCAATATTTATTATAGTATTTTGGCCTGAAAAGACAAATGTCATGTCTTTTCTTTCAATTAAGTACTTAAAGTATCAAACTTACTGATAAAATAATTAATATAGTATTCATTTTACATCAATTTCACAAATTATCTGGTAATAAATATAACCAAGTAAGAATAAGACATTTACAAAAAAAGTGTTTGAACCTGAACAAAGGAAATTGAATCACTACAGAATTTAAACACTTTATTTTTTTGTGGATTGGCATAATTAAAGTTGAGAAGATAGATATTCTACTACAGTCTATTTAATCAAGGAAATACCAAAAGTTCACTAACATTCTTTGAATATGAGGGAGGCATAACACAAAATTTACCATATAAACACACACACACACACACACACACACACACACACACACACACACAATAGATAACAAAAGCTCTGCAAAGCACAAAGGACACAGCTGGTAGTGTATCTGATTCCAAATTATATTACAGAGCAGTATTGAAAATGACAGAATGATACTGGTCCTAACTTCTGTCTTAGGTAGGGTTTATTTTGCTATGAAGAAACATCTTGACAATGGCAACTCTTATAAAACCTATTTGATTAGGGCCAGCTTAAAATTCAGTGATTTAGTCTATTATCATCATAGAATCATAGCAGCACTTGGACAAACATGTGCTAGAGAAGTACCTCAGAGTTCTACATCTGCGTTAGCAGGCAATAAAAAGAAAGAGTAACATAGGGTCTTGTTTGAGCATCTGAAATTCCTCCACCAGTAAAATACTTCCTCCAACAAGGCTACACCTCCTAGTTCTGACACTTCTTATAGCAAAGGACAAATAAATTATCCCATAAAGCTATGAACAACTAATTGTTGAAAAAGCTGCAATAGACATATATTAAAAAACTGCTTAATAAATGATACTTGAAAACTGTATATTTAGTTGCAAAAGAAAGAAACCAGTTCTATCTCGCTTGCGTGTCACAAGAACATATTAAAATTAATCAAAAATGTTGATTTCAACCTGACAGTCCCGTAATTGCTCAAGAAAAGCATTGGCAAGATACTTCAAAACATAGGTACAGAAAATGTGTTTCTAGATAGAATCCAAGTTACACAGCATGTAAAGAAAAGAATAAATAGGTTGATTGTTTAAATGAACATGTAAAATTTCTGCACCATGAAAGAAACTATCATCATTGTAAATAGATAAGTGCAAATGGAAGAAAGTTTTGCTATATATACTTTACAGAAGTATGCAATACCAAAGATATATGCAGAATAGCCAGCATTAAATTTATAAACATAAAACTGAGACAGATCTAGGTCACCACCATCAGAACTCAAGGCCTGCCTGCAGACTGCTGAGCAACCAAAAGAGCCTCAGAAGCACCCTCCCACCTGAGCCCATAAAGACAAATCCAGGTCATCCTCATCAGAAACCATTACCTGTTAAAAAGGAGCCCAACATCCAGGAGAAAACTCCCTCCTGAGCCCAAGGGTCCTCAGACCCACTGGAGAGACAAACTCTTGGTAGAGAAAACAATATCACCTAAAATCAAAGATAATAAGATGGTGGGAGAAAAGCACAAGAACCTAAACTATGGAAACAATGACAGCCTTGCAATATCAGAACCCAGTTTTCCCAACACAGCAAGTAGTAGAATTTTAACACACCAGAAAAACAAAATACAGACTTAAAATCATACTTTATGATGGTGATGCATAACTTCATTAGAGAAATACCAGAAACCACAGAAAAACAAGTAAAAGCCCTTAAAGAGGAAACACAAAAATTATATAATGAGCTACAAGAAAACATAACAAAACAATGAAGGAATTGAAAATGCAAATAGATACCATAAGTAAATTACAAAAGGAAACAAACCTGGAGATGAAAAACCCAAGAAAGAAATCAGGACTCATAGATGCAAGTGTCACAAATAGACTGTAAGAGATGGAAGAGATGATATTGGGGCAGAAGATGACATAGAAAACATTGACACAACAGTCAGAGGAAATGCAGAAATTAAAAACTTCCTAACCCAAAACATCCAGAATTTCCAGAGCACAATGAGAAGACCAAACCTAAGGATAATAGGTGTAGAAGAGAGAGAAGACTCTGAAATAAAAGACCCACTAAATATCTTCAACAAAATCATAGAAGAAAACATTCCTAATCTTAAGAAAGGTATGACCATAAACATAGAAGATGAATACAGAACTCCAAATAGATTGGGCCAGGAAAAAAAAAAAAAAACTCTTCCCAATACATAATAGTCAAAACACTGAATTTTCAAACAAAGAAAGAATACTAAAATCAATAATGGCAAAAGGACAAGTAACATATAAAGGCAGACTTAGTAGAATTATACTAGACTTTTCAACAGAGACTATGAAAGTTAGAAGATCCTGGACAGATGTCATGCAGACCCTAAAAGAATACAAATGCCAGCTCAAGTTTCTATATCCAGCCAAACTCTCAATTTCCATAGATTGAGAAACCAAGATATTCCAGGATAAAACCAAATTTATACAACATATCCCCAAAAACCAGCCCTACAGAAGATAATAGATAGAAAACTCCAACACAATGAGGAAAACTACACCTGAGGAAAAACAAGAACATAATCTTCTTACAACAAAAACAAAAGAAGAAAAGCACATAAACATAATTCTACCTCTAGCAACAAAAATACCAAGACACAACAATCAGTATACCTTAATATGTCTTTACATCATTAGACTCAATTCCCCAATAAAACAACATAGACTGTAAGATAGGATATGTAAACAGGATCCAGCATTTTGCTGCATACAAGAAACTCATCTCAGATATTTAGTCTTAGATTTAGTCTTCTCATTGTGTCCTGGATTCCTGGATATTTTGGGTTAGAATATTTTTTATTTTTGCATTTTCTATGACTGTTGTGTCAATGATTTCTATGGTATCTTCTGCTCCTGAGCATTCTGTCTTCCATCTCTTCTATTCTCTCCGTGATGCTTGCATCTATGACTACCAATGTTTTTACTAGGTTTTCCATTTTCCAGGTTGTCTCCTTTTGTGATTACTTCATTATTCCTATTTCTTTTTTCAGTTCCTTCACCTGTTTGTTTGTGTTTTCCTTTAGCTCTTTAAGTGATTTTTGTGTTTCCTCTTTAAGGAAATAAACTTGTTTGCTTGAGTTCTTCTGGCTTTCCTGTAATTCTTTAAGAAATTTCTGTGCTTCTTGAGTATCTCCATAATCATCATGATGTATGATTTTAAGTCTAAATCTTGTTTATCTTATGAGTTGGGATATCTATTATTTGCTGTGCTGGGAGAATTGGGTTCTGATTTGTCCAGGTTGTCTTGGTTTCTGTTTCTTAGATTCTTATGTTTGCCTTTTGCCCTGATGCTAGGTTATCTTGTTTCTCTTACTGGAGTTTGTTGGCCCATGATCTTCAGAGGGATACTGTTCTGGGTGTTCAGGGTCTCAGGGTAGGCTGTGACTTCCAAAGAGAGTGTCCAGTCCTAATGCCTCTGGGCTGGCTCAGACCATGATGTAGTAGTGTCTTTTTCTAAGCATCACCACCCCCTGAACCCTGAGAGTTCTGGGCAACCTCTCTCTGGAGGAACAGTGAGGAAGAAATGTGGACTAGTCCTTGTGCTCAAGAGTAGGAGCCCTCCTGCTCCTCTTCCAGGTGCCTAGCAACTTGTGGGCAGTTCATCAGTCCTGATATGTGTTCAACTCTCTATGAGCAGTCTGTGAATCCCAATGAGAGTGGGCTGGCACTAGCTCTGGGTACAGATGGGTTCTTGTGGGCTCCATAGAGAAAGAGCTCCTCTACTCAGTTCTCTGTGGGCAGGCCTCCAGTTCTAATGTCAATGTGTCTGATCTGTCTATGGGTCTGGGCCAATATGGAGGCCAGTTCAATCAAAAACTGTACTACAATGCCTGTACCCAGTGAGTTTCTGGAGGTCTTCCCTAGACAATCAATGAAGAGAGAGAAAGCTTGTACTTACCTGTGGGCTCAGTGGAAAGAGCACTCCTTTGTCCCCTCTGAGCACTCAGTTCTCTGTGAGCAGATAGAGAGTCCTGATGACTGTGTGCCTGATCTTCCTGTGGCTCTGTGCCAAGATTGCTTATCCTTTTTCTTGGATTTGTTTTTCACAATACCAAGGAAATGAACTAAACCTAGATGCCTATCAACTTACAAAATGATAATGAAGATGCAGTGCATATACGCATAATAAATATTTTCCACTGTGAGAAAAATGGAATATTCTAGGAAATTGAGGGTACTGTAATAAAAATCTTAAGTGAGGTAACCTAAGAATGGGAAATTTAGCAGTACATACTATTTTTCAGATATGCATACTAGCTTCTGCTTATTGAATTTGTGCATTTTTGTGAAAAAGTTGTCTGTTGATGGAAAGGTATTAAAAACATCTCACTAAATGGTAGTGTATCAAAAAGGAATTTAAATCTTAATGTTTAAGATAAGGAGGTTGGGAAGGCAGGAGAAGATACATAATAAGAAATTCTAAGAGTCAATTCTAGTGGTTGAAGTGGGGGAAGGAATAAGTGAGAGAAAAATTAACCAAAACTAATGATGTATAAAATGCACATAAAATGACCTCTCATATATATCTCACATAGATCCATGGCTTCTTTTTTCATTAATTGTTAAAAGTACCAGAATGAATCCATATACTATTTTTGTGTATCTGTTTTAAGGGATATTCATTTGGCACTGGACAACTAACTGCTGTCTTCTTCCCTGAGGAAGACCATCTTTTCTCCTCCCAGCTTTACTCAGTTCCCAATGGATGTTTGTATAAGCTTAGGTCATCAAGTCTTTTCTCATCCAGTTTGACGTTTTTGTTGGGCTCATCTTGTTCTGTAAATGTTTGGGGTGGTCATATTGATGACACTTTATAGGTATTGCTTCTGAATTTACTAGGAGACAGATAACTCCCTGATATTTTATCTCTTGCAGTAATTTCTCCCTCTCTTCTTCAATTCTATGAGCCTTAGGTAGAAGTATTGATTGAGACTGGACCTCAAAACTGAACATTTTATTGGTCTTTGATTTATCTTCAAGACTTAATCTGTTTGTCTGATAAAATGAACTATATTCTAACAGTGTTCTAAACGGGCTCAAAATCAATTTGTATAAAGACTTTAATGCAAAATCTTGTGCAAATGTAATCTTTTTTAAAGATTTATTTATTTATTGTTTATGAGTACACTGCAGCTCTCTTCAGACACACCAGAAGAGAGCATTAGATCTCATTAAAGATGGTTTCAAGCCACCATGTTTTTGTGGGATTTGAACTCAAGACCTCTGGAAGAGCAGTTGGTAATCTTAACCACTGAGCCATTTCTCCAGCGCCATGAAAATGTAATCTTAACACTTTGACTTTTTCCACTTAAATTTATTCATTCTTCTCTTATATAATACATTTCTACAGCAGCCTCTCTCTTCTATTCTTCCCATCCACTCCCTATTTCCTTTCTCCTCAGGATTCACTGCTTCTTATTTTTCCTTCAAAAATTATTATGACCAGCAATAGCAACAATCATGGTGTAGAAAAGCAAAGTAAGATGAAGTGGAAACTTACAGTTTCTTTGGAAATTCAGTCGTGTCAAATTTTTATTTTCCTTTTGTTCTTTTTTTTTTTTTTTTTTTTTTTTTTTTTTTTTTGCAGACACGACACAGGTGAAAAAAATATTCACTAAAGCACACATATGAAAGAATACAACATGTTAAGAAAAACCCAACAGAGAGTGGACAGTGAAGGTTGGTATTGGTACAACTCTCCATTCCTTAATGGTCATCATTTCTTATGACTTTATAGAAAGAAACAGAGCAAAAACACTTCTGGTGATTTTCTGTGGGACCTGGTGCCAGTAGTCCCACACAGCTCTTTTACTTGGGAAAAGGCAGTCTCTGCTACCTCTGCCAATAAGTCTGGCTGGCCTGCATGACGTCAGGCTTGGACATGTGAAAAAAAGTGCTCAGCAGGGCATGGGAACTCTGGCCTGAGCCCTTGAGACAAAAGCTCAGCAGGACATGTGAGTTCAGGCATGAGCCTATAAGAGCAGAGATCTGCTGCTGATCTTGACAGGATACAGTGGAACACCTCTGCCACTGGGCACCAGGCCAAGGTGAACTGGGCTGGTGATGCAAGAAACTTCAGGAGAGAAAATCTCTTTCTAATCGGAGGTGTTACCAGCTCTTTAGAACAAAGGAACTCGGGTAGACGAATTATTTTTACAAATGTCTCCCTTTACTTTCATGCCCAGCTCCCATATAAATACAGTTTTTGAGACTCAGAGTCAGATAATTGGTACTTCCTCTTGGCTTGGCCTCAGGGCTTGGGAATACCATGTCTACAAATTTAGGGCTGGTCCTGCTTCTGCCTAGACCTTATGTGCATTCACTTCTGTATGCAGGGGAGGGACTTGGGGTGCGGCCAATCAGGCTGATGTCCACTTCACATCTTCCTGTGGAGGCGTGACTTAGGACATGGCCAACACCTTAAGGGGCAGTGCACTGGTGCATTGATTATAGCCTCTTGAGCATCTCTGATTTCTTGAGAGTTCAGGAAGCTCCTGCCTTCTTGTTTATTACACCTGGGGCCTCAACCAGTCCCAACCGAGAATCATGGTTCCTAATTATGGCCTGAGTTTCTGTCCAAACCCAGCAGGGTGGTGTGAGTTCCACAGTTTTCCAGTGGTATTTTGTTGCTTCAGCCAACTGGATCAGATTGGCAGAGTGATTTCAGTTGACACAGACTCATATGAACTATGTATAAGACAGATTCACATGGTGAGGCAGGATCTATGGGAGAACATGTAATGTTTGGATGGATTATAAATAAGATCCAATGAACAGTGATGGGAGTTTTGCAGAGACAGCTTTGCAAGGCTTCATTGACCTTATTTCTTCAGCTTAGCTAATCTTTACTTTGATGCAAGAGGCAGGGCAGAGAACATCTGTTGACATTTCTGCTGGTCCTGGTTGTTCCTGCTGACTCATGCTGATTATGCAGAGGTCTGCCTTTTTTAAAAATGGGTATGCAAACACACTGATTTGTGTTTGTTATACTGACAATAATGAACTGACTGGTGGTATATATCTGGACAACGCAGATTTGATTTGCTTCAAGGAACAATTTCTAAATAGGTCCACTTGCACAGTATCCTAATATTTTTTTTTTTCTTTTCTGCTATCTCTGGTGGGTGGTTGTCTACAAGGTAGGTTAAAGCATTAAGAACCCTTATTAGAAGTAGAAATAGAAAAAGTGTTGCCTTTAATTAAACTGGACAGATAAACAAACAAAAACAAAAACAAACAAACAAAAACTCATATAATCACTGGATAAGTCAACCAAGTTGAAGAAAAAGATTCCAAGAGCAGACAAAAGTGTCAAAGACATCCTGATACCACTCATAGCAGTCACACCTCTTTAGTTGATTATGTAGGCTGTGTTCTGGTATCCTCAAACTCTCTGACTCCTACAACCTTTCTTCTTCTTCTTTGATACCATTCTCCACGTTTAATCTCATGTTTGGCTCTGATTCTCTGTATATGAGCTGTGGAAATGATTCACTGTGATGACTATTGGGTTAGGAAACATTCTGCTATGCTTAAAGAAGAATATCATTGGGAAAATTATGTTTTGTTTTTATTCATTTATTTAATCATGCTTGTTTGGTGCTAAATGTATGTCTCTTGGCCCTGTATCTTTTATCCTTATCATCAAAGAAGTGTTGAGCATGGGCTCTCATTCATGCTTAGACCTAAGTTTATATCAGCCATTGTTTAACGACTCTCACAAGCTCTAAGCCACCATTGTCTTATATGCAAGACAGACTATTGGTCTAAGATTTTATGTCTGAGGGAGTGACGTTCCTGTTTTAACACTGAAAACCATGCCTGGTTATAGAAGATGGCTGGTTTAGGTTCTATTCTGCATTGCTAGGAGTCCTTGCTAGGACAACTCTCAAGATTCCATAAAGTTTCCACTGCACTAAGTTTCCATATGGCCCCTAAATGTTTCCCATGCAGGCCATTTATCCCAATACTCACTCTGTCTCTCACTTCCCAGCATAAAGCTCCCCTGTTTCCATTCCCATCAGCCCCCATTCCACCAGCAAAATGTACTCTATTTCTACTTCTCTTGTGTCTCCTTACAGCCTTCCTTGTTACTTAGACTCAAAGAGTTTGGCTTGTAATACAATTATTTGTTAAACAGATAATACCCATTCATACAATGAGTACATATCATGTTTGTCTTCCTGGTCCTGTGCTGCCATGTTCAGGATGATTTTCCTAGTTCTACCCTAAATGTTTAGACAGACACAGTCAAGATTGAATTATATTTTGATCAATAAATACCCTGTGCATCATTACATTATGAGTCCTAGGAGAATTATTCTGTTTTCTTTTAATTCTCAAATTAAAATTAGATATGTTATTTTAGATATGGTTCCTATAGAATATCAATTGTATGGCTAACTTTCATGAGCCTAATACTCCTAATTATTGTTACATTAAATTTAGAAGAAGTTTGCATGCTAGAGTAAAGTTTTACAAGTGAAAGTCTTGATCTAAATGCAACTTCTTAAAAAATTTGAGTGTATTTATCACTTTCATTTTTATTTATTTTTATTCTTTCTGTCTTTTTCTTAATGATTCTACACTCTAGATTTTATCCCCTTCTGGGTTCACCTCCCAATTTTTCCACTGCCCTGCTTCCATGTATCCACAAAGATTCTCCCCCACATATACACACACACACACACCTAGCCAGACTTTTAAAAACCCTGAGATTTCCAGTCTCTTGAGTGATAGATGCTTTTTCTCTGACTGAACACAGTACTCTGCTATATATGTGTTGCAAGACTAATATCAGCTGGTATTTTCTAAGTTTTATTATCACTGAGTACACTGATAAATACATACACAAATATTGCTAGACTTCAGAGTGTCAAGCAAAGTGTATACTGACATCTCCTTCCTTAGATGTTCCTTTAATACTTTGTGACACTTTTAGTAATTAATTGATATTAAACCTTCAGAGAACTAATATACTAATCAACTGTCATTGATTGTTTTTTTTCATTTTTTCAATAATTTTATTAGATATCCGGTAATTACATTTGAGATGTTATTCTTCACACAACCCTGCCCCAGACTTTGTCCCATCTGCCCTCCCACTCCATTTGCATTTCCAAATGTGCTTTACCTCCTGATCCCCCTCTTCACCCCTGTGCCTTGTCATTCCCCTACATTGGGAAAACATGCCTTCCCTGGGCCAAAAGCCTCTTCTCATATTGGTGCCACGCACTGTTATCTTTAGCTACATAGACATCTAGATCAATAAGTCTCTCAATGTGTGCATGACAGTTGGTGTTTTAGTCCATGGGAATTTTGGAGGGTTTGGTTGGTTGATAATGTTGTTCTTCCCATGAGATTTCAACCCAGTTCAGCTCCTTAGGTCCTTTCTTTAGCACCCTCATTGGGGTCCCCAAGAGTTCAGTCTGATGGTAAGTTGCAAGCATGCTCAGCTGTATCTATATGACACTACCATAGCCCCTGAAGAGGCATATCTATCTGGTTCCTGCCAGTAAGTACTTACTGGTATCAGCTATAGTGCTTAGATTTGGTGGCTGCATATGTGGAGGATCCAAAAGTGCGAAGGCTTCTAACTGATCTTTTCTTCAATCCCTGTTCCTCTATTTTACCTTGCATTTCCTCCAGTGCTTTGTTTGCCCTCCTAAGAACAACTGAGGCATCCCCATTTTGGCCTACCATTCTTTGAGCTTCATAATATCTGAAAATCGTTTCTTGGGTAATCAAAGCTTTCTGAGGCTAGTGTCCACCTATCAGTGAGTGTTCCTTTTACTGGGTTACATCACCCAGGATGATCATCTATTTGCCTACAAATTTCATGAAGCTGAGTAGTTCTCCATTGTTTAAATGCACCACACTTGCAGTATCCATTCCTCTGTTGAAGGGCATCTGGGTTATAGGCTTCTTGTATGTTCCTGGCCATCTCATTCCTAAGGGCAGGAAAGTTTTCTTTTAAGATTTTGTTGAAGATATTTACTATGCCTCTTAGTTGATATTCTTAGCTCTCTTCTACACCTATTATCCTTAGGTTTGGTCTTCTCATTGTGTCCTGGATCTCCTGGACATTTTTGATTAGGAGTTGTTTTATTGCATCTTCTGTGACAGTTTTGTTTGTGTTTTCTATGTTGTCTTCAGCCCCTGAGACCTTCTCTTCCATTTTTTGTAGTCTGTTGGTGATGCTTGTGTCTGTGATTCCTGGATTTTTTTTTTCTTTTTTTTTTTTCTTTTTTTTTTTTAGGATTTCTATTCCCTTTTTAAATTCCTTTACTTGTTGGGTTGTGTTTTCCTGTAGTTCATTGAGTGATTTTTGTGTTTCCATTTTAAGGGCTTCTACTTGTTTATGTGTGTTTTCCTGCAATTGTTTAAAGGAGCCATCCATTTTCTTCTCAAAGTCTGCACCATGATCATAAAGTAGGCTCTCAAGTCTAGGTGTTGTTTTTCTCTTGTGTTTGGCAATCCACTACATGTTGTGGTGAGAGACCTTGGTTCTGATGTTGCCAGGTTGTCTTGGTTTCCATTTATTAGGTTCTCCCCCTTCTTCTTGTCATCTTGTTATCTGTGGTTATAGGTGATCTCATTGGCTCTGACAGGAGCCTCTTTCTCCTGTGGATCTGAGGGCCTGTGGGATCAGGAGGAAAATTTCTTCTGGTTATTTGGCTCTTTGCAGGCACGCAGTGATTTCTAATTGTAGTGACTCTTTCTGTCTCTTTGGGTTCAGGGAGATTCCTTGTGAAGCTGTTCTGGAAGCTCAGCTGCTTATAGGCGGGTCCTGACCTTGATTGAGGTTACTTGCCTCTCTTGCTGGGCCAGAAAGGACATAATCCTAGAGTTCACTAAGCTATCTGCCCACGAGATCACCAGGTGATTTCTACTGGGAAAGCCAGTTAGGTTATGTGACAGGGTTAGAGCTTTCCATGAGCTCAGGTGGGAAAATGCTTGGAAGACTTCTCTGGGGGCTCAGCCATCTGGGGGCTCAGCCATCTGGGGGCAGATTTTGATCTTGATGGAGTTCACCCTGTCCTCTCGCTGGGCAGGAAATGACCCAATCCCAGAGTGTACCATGCTATTTGTCTTCCAGGAACTCCAGGCAATCCCTCCTGAGACAGCCTGTGGGGTGTGTAGCATGCTCCCTGTAGTCTTTGGCAGAAGAGTGTTTGCAAGGCTGTTCTGGGGAATCAGCCATCTGCGGGTATGTCCTGAGTCTCCGTGGCGGTCCACTGGTTGTTTTCCTTAAAGAATTTCTTAGAAAAGCTTTTCATAAAGAGAAGTTCTGTCTGAATCAGAGCAAATTAAAGCAACCAGAATGATTTAGTGTGTCCCTAGAGCTACCATATTGGTCAGATAATGAATTTTCTTTGGGCTTAATAGCTACCTTAAGACCTGTCAGTACTCTTCAATGGCTTGAGACTGATAGATTTCATTGTTATTTCAGAGACTTATAAAGTAGGGTCCAAAGAGAGAACACCGAAGAGAAATAAAAGAGTAAATTACTCATATTTCAGTAATCTTACTGAGAGACCTTTTTATTTTATTAATTTTTTTTTGGAATGAAGGATCCTTGTATAGTTGCAAATGGTCACTTACCATGTAGTGTTCTGTAAAAGCAGAATTTGAAGCTTGCATTGTTATATTTACTATAGAGATGTGGGTTTTCAAAAGTTCATACTATCATTCAAGAATGGTACTTCTCTTGTCCTCTCATAAATAATGTATATCCCTGCTGCCCACTCAAAGTACATTTACAGTATGTTCCCTACCCTATTGTTAAAGTTATTCTTTGAAAAACCATGTCACATCATTGACCTCTTCAACTCAAAACTTGAATGACTTTTCTAAGTCCCAAAATAATACCTCAAGGGTAACAATATATATCAAACTTGCATTCTTATATTTTTCTACATCTTTAAGAATATATTTTAATACTCTAAAACGTTCTTACTCAATAAGAATTACACTTTCTATTTGTTGAACATGTCAGGCATATTTTGGCCTGAGGGTCTTTATCATTCATAGTCATTTACCTTAGAATGGTCCTCTGATAATTGAAATGCTTATTTTACCACCTTCTAGATGTTTCTTCTCAAATATGTTCCTATCAGAAAAGGTTTCCTGACCACATATTTTACTTTGTTTTTGTCCTTTAAGATTTTATATGAATATGAGACTGACATTGCAACCTGGTATATACATAATTTTAAATAATAGTTATGGCATGTAGGAAGTCTCACTAAATATTTGGAGAATTAAAGTAGTAATTAAAGATAATAAACTTTAAATCATTTATCACATACTATTATATATTTGTAAGTAAATATGTTTTCAAAATATTACCTTTTTCTTATCTGGAAATGACATTTGAAGTGCTTTTTACATATAAAATTTCATTCTGAAAGAAAATAATTTATGTTAAACAATGAAAAAACTAAGATCATTGGAAGAATAGATATTATATGATTAAAAATTCATTCTTATAAGAAAATTATGTTTGACTTATTTCTACATTAGATTATTTGGTGGAATTATATCAGTACTACCAATTGTATTAGATTTGGCATTAATAAGGTGAAATAAGTCCTAAAACACACTTCAAAGTTTAGAGAAAAAAATTGAAAGTCACCTGTGGTTTTCACAATTTTAATTAATTCCCATATTATTTTGCCTATAGATATACTACTGAATAAAAGACACTTCCATGTATTTACAACTACTTAGATATTTTTTTTGCATAGATTACCAAGGAGTAATCATTCATTAACTAATACCTATCTAAGGACACATCAGAATGTACTTACATATACTACTTTACTCAGAAAAGTGCAGAAAAAAATTAATGAAATAAAAAATGCTATTTCAGCTTGTAATACAATTAGGTCACCATTAAAAATTGTGTCTTCCAGTTTTATGAACCACAAGATTGATTTCCAGAGTTTTTGTACCTGTTTACAATCTTACAAGCAATAGCATATTTCCCTTTTTCCACATCTTCACCAGCATCTTCTGTCAACTGAGTTTTTGATATTAGCCATTCTGACTGGCATGAGGTAGAAACTCATGGTAGTTTTAATGTGCAATTCCTAGATGACTAAGAATGTTGAAAAATTTTTTAAAAGTCTTTGATTTCTATATTTATTTCTCTCTTGACCAAGCTATCATTGAGTAGAACATGGTTAAGCTTCCGTGTGTATGTGGGCTTTTTGTTGATATTGAAGATGAGTCTTACTCCATAGTGATCCAATAGAATGCATGAGATTTTTTCAATTTTGTTGTATCTGTTGAGTTCCGTTTGTTACGAACTATATGGTCAATTTTTGAGAAGGTGCCGTGAGCTGTTAAGAAGACATATTCTTTTGTGTTAGGATGAAATATTCTATAGATATCTGTTAAATCATTTTAGCTCATAACTTCTGTTTCAATGTCTCTCTGCTCAGTTTTTTCTTCCATGATCTGTACATTGATGTGAGTGGGGTGTTAAAGTATCCCACTATTACTGTGTGTGGTGCAATATATGCTTTGAGCTTTATTAAAGTTTATTTTATGAATGTGGGTGTCCTTGTATTTGGAGCATAGATGTTCAGGATTGAGAGTTCATCAGGATAGATTTTTTCCTTTGATAAGTAAAACATGTCATTCCTTCTTTTTTTTTTTTTTTGTTGTTGTTGACTTATGTTGAAATTTGGTTTTATTTGATATTAGGTTAGCTACCCCAGCTTGTTTCTTAGGACCATTTGCTTGGAAAGTTTTTTCACAACATTTTACACTAACATAGTGCTGAGTTTCCTGGATGCACCACAATTCTGGCACCTTTTTATGTTTCCAGTCTGATAGTCTTTGACTTTTTATTGAGGAATTGAGTCCATTGAAGTGAAGGCATATTAAGGAATAGTAATTGTTGTTTCCTGCTATTTTTGTTTTTAGAGGTAGAATTATGTTTTTGTGTTTTTTCTAAGTGCTTCTCAGCGATTTGAGAAACCTCAGTTGAGAATCCTGTTTAGCTCTGTTCCCATTTTTAAATAGTCTAAATTCTTGAGGTCTTTTTATATTTTAGATGTTAGCTCCCTATCAGATGTAGGGTTCTTTTTTTTTTTTAAACGACTTTATTTTGCAAAACAAAGATAAATGTAAAGATTTTAAACATTTTTTGCTTAAAATTATACATTTTGGTCAGTACTGTTTTTTCAGACATTAAAATAAATTTTACATAAAACCATATGAATATGTTTTTTAGTCAGTACTTGATTTTTTTCAAGGGCTTGACAGTATGCATTGAAAACCTACTAGTTGCAATAAGCATAAAGTATATGCAAAACAAAACGCAACATGGAAATAGTCAAAGTCTTCTTGTTTTGTGAATATATGTATATTTTTTGTTTTCTTTATTTCTTGGACTTCATACAGTCTGTGAGTTGTTTCTGGGGGAGTGCAAGCCTCTGGGGTTAGCATCCCACTATCAGTGACTGCATATTATGTCTGTTCTTTTGTGACTGGGTTATCTCACTCAGGATGATCTTCTCTAGATGCAGCCATTTTCTTAAGAATTTGGTTAAGTCATTGTTTCTGGTGGCTGAGTAGTATTCCATTGTGTATATGTACCACAATTTTTGTATCCATTCATCTTCTAAAGGACATCTGGGTTCCTTCCAGCTTCTGGCTATTATAAATAGAGCCACTATGAACATTGTGGTGCATATATCTTTGTTGTGTATTAAAGTGTCTCTGGGGTATATGCCCAGAAGTGGAATAGCTGGGTCTTCAGGTAGTACTATATCCAATTTTCTGAGGTATCACCAGAAAGATTTCCAGAGTGGTTGTATTAGCTTGCAACCCCACCAACAGTGGAGAAGTGTTCCTATTTCTCCGCAGCCTCGCCAGCATCTGCTGTCACCTGAGTTTTGGATCTTGGCCAATCTGACTGGTGTGAGGTGGAATCTTAGGGTTGTTTTGATTTGCATTTCCCTGATGGCTAAAGATGTCGAGCACTTCCTCAGATGTTTTTTGGCCATTTGGTGTTCCTCAACTGAAAATGATTTGTTTAGCTCTGAACCCCATTTTTTAATAGGGTTATTTGATTCTCTGGTTTCTAGCTTTTTGAGTTCCTTGTACACCTTGGATATTAGGCTTCTATCTGATGTGGTGTTGGTAAAGATCTTTTCCCATTCTGTTGGTTGCCATTTTGTTTTCTTAACGATGTCCTTAGCCTTACAGAACCTTTGCAGTCTCATTAAGTCCCATTTGTTAATCTTTGACCTTAGAGCTTGAGCCATTGGTGTTTTGTTTAGGAAATTTTCTCCTGTGCCTATCTGTCCTAAGGTTTTCCCTACTTTCTCATCTAATAGTTCCAGTGTATCTGGTTTAATGTGGAGATCTTTAATCCACTTACACTTGAGCTTTGTACAAGGAGATAAGAACGGGTCTATTTTCATTCTTTTGCATGTTGAATGCCAGTTGGACCAGCACCATTTGTTAAATAGGCTGTCCTTTTTCCATTGAATGTTACTGCTCCTTTGTCAAAAATCAGGTGACCATATACAAGAGGGCTCATTTCTGGATCTTCTATTCTATTCCATTGATCCACTTGCCTATTTCTGTACCAGTACCGTGCAGTTTTCAGCACAATTGCCTTGTAATATAGCTTGAGGTCAGGGATAGTGATTCCCGCAGATGTTTTTTTTGTTGTTGAGGATGGATTTCGCTATTCTAGGTCTTTTGTTATTCCATATGAAATTGCACATTGATCTTTCCAATTCCATGAAGAACTGGGTTGGAATTTTGATAGGGATTGCATTGAATCTGTAGATTGCTTTTGGTAGGATGGCCATTTTTAAGATGTTGATCTTTCCAATCCATGAGCATGGGAGATCTTTCCATTTTCTGAGATCCTCCTCAATTATTTTCTTTAGAGGTTTGAAGTTCTTGTCATACTGGTCCTTCACTTGCTTAGTTAGAGTCACACCAAGGTATTTCATAGTTTTTGTAACGATTGTGAAGGGTACCTTTTCCCTAATTTCTTTCTCCACATGTTTGTCCTTTGAGTATAGGAAGGCTACTGATTTTTTGAGTTAATTTTGTATCCGGCCTCTTTGCTGAACTTGTTTATCAGCTGTAGGAGTTCTCTGGTGGAATTTTTGGTGTCACTCAAGTACACTATCATGTCATCGGCAATAGTGATGTTTTTATCTCTTCCTTTCCGATTTGTATCCCCTTGATCTCCTTTTGCTGTCTAATTGCTCCTGCCAGGACTTCCCGTACTGTGTTGAATAGGTAGGGAGAGAGTGGGCAGCCTTGTCGAGTCCCTGATTTTAGTTGGATTGCTTCAAGTTTCTCGCCATTAAGTTTGATGTTGGCTGTTGGTTTGCTGTAGGGTTATTAAAGATCTTTTTCAAATCTATATATTGATTTTTTTCCCTATTAACAGCGCCCTTCACTTTATGGAAACTTTTCTTTTTTATGAGGTCCCATTTGTCAATTCTTGATCTTAGAGCTTGAACCATTGGAGTTCAGTTCATGAAATTTTCATCCATACATATGTGTTTGAGGTTCATTCCCACTTTCTCCTTTTATTAGATTCATCATATGTGGTTTTATGTGGAGATCCTTGATCCACTTGGACTTGAGCTTTGGACAAAGATATAACAATGGGTCAATTTGCAGACAGCCCATTGAATCAGTACCATTTGTTTAAAATGCTGTCTTTTTCCCCACTAAATGGTTTTAGTGACTTTTTCAAAATTCAAGTGACCATAAATATGTGAATTAATTTCTGGGTTGTCAATTCTATTCCATTGATCTCTCTCTGTATTTATGCAATGCAGTTTTTATTACTATCACTCTGCAGTCTAGTTTCATATCAGCGATGGTGATTCCCCAAGAAATTCTGTTATTGTTGAGAATGCCTTTTAATATCCTGGTTTGTTGTTGTTTCAGATAAATTTGAGAACTGCTCTTTCTATCTGTGAAGAACTGACTTAGAATTTTGATGGGAATCATTCAGGAGATTCACTGATGATGATGCTAAGAAGTTATTACTGCCAGAATCCCAGTATACCTGTTCACTGAAAGGCTCTGCTGGGACTGAATATATATATATGATTGCACACAGCTAATCATTGGACTAAGCATGGGGACCTTAATTGGGAACTTAGGGTAAGGACTGTAGGAGATGAAGAGGTTTGAAAACTCATAAGAACAAAAATATCAACCAACCTGATGCCCCCCAATGCTCCCAGGGACTAAATCACTAACCAAAGAGTAGAGAGGAGGTACCCATGCCTCCAGCTGAATATGTGAGAGAAGATTGATTTATCTGGCATGACTGAGAGGGGAGCCCCTTGGTCCTGTGGAGGCTTCATGAACCATTTAGAGGAACAGTTGGTCACTGAGGCAAGAGTGGGTAGGTGGGTGTGGGAGTACCCTCATAGAGGCAGTGAGGAGGAGGAGTGGTTAGATGTCTTTTGGAGGGAAAACTGGGAGGGAAGATAAAATTTGGAATGTATATAAATAAAATAACCAATAAAAGTTGTCTTTTTTCACCCCATTTAAATGAGCTTTGTGCTTTGAAGAACATAGTTATTTAATCGGCCAGTTTGTAGAAATGGGGAATTGAAAATATAATAAAATGAATTGTAATATGTAGAAGTTTGCAGAATCTGTAATGAAAAAAGCTCATACATTAATTTATTTTGAATGCTATCATAGTACTTAAAGTATATAAATGGCAGGGCTAGACAGTGTATAACTAGATAAGTTATAATTTTATAGCATAAGACTTAATTCTGTAAATCCTATACTGGGTACAGTTGTGACCAATGATAATTAAAAATTTTGTAATATATATATATATAATTAATATTGTATATTAATTAATATAATTTATGTATACATAATATATATTACTCATTTTGCTCTAGAAAAATGCATAATTTTGTCTTCAATATCTTTTTACTTGGCTAAATTGGTAATCAGATCAATATATAAGTTGTTGTAAAATATGTATCATTTAAAGTAGTTTGTATGCAATGCATTTGAATGTGTAAAGATTTTTGGTTTTGTATTCTTGAAATGAAATCAAACAAATCAGTACCTATGAACCTACATTCTATTTCAAGGAATTTATTAGTTTTTTCAACTTATTCTTTGACCTCAAATAAGGACTCTGAATACAAGTACAGTATTTAATCTTAAGTATTTCTCTAAATGCATAATTCTCTGTTAAATGAGATACACATTTGAAATGTGAAATAATTTCAGAAGACTATTAAAAACTTTACCGAAAATAAATTTTTTTCCTGGGTATTATTTAAAGAACTCAACAATATATTTTGTATTTAGCATAAAATCCTAATAAATTTGAATACATAGCACTTGAAACATCATGAAAAATAAAATGCAGTTATTTGGGAATCAGTGAATTGAACTTTCATTCTTAGATTCAAAGCACATAGCAAATGTAAGTGGTTGAGATTTCAATGAGAAAATAAGGAAAACAAAACAAAAGAATAAGATATATTATATAGAATTGCAATTAAGTACAAATTTTCATATACATAAACCTAAAAGGAAATCTCATCTTAAGATGGTGAATTTTTTCTTGCTTGATGGTTGAAAGATAGGAAAGAGAGAACAAAACATGCTTCTTTAAAAATTTGCAAAGAAAACTTTGAATGATTGTTCTAACATAAGTACTTAACATATACTTTTCAGTCCACCTTATATTCTATTTTAACAAAGCAAGCTTATATGACAAGTTCATTTAATAAAAATATAGCCACCACCTTGTATAATATGTGTACATATTTTTCAATAAATTCATTTATGTGATAATGCTTATAAATTCCTGCTGTGGTACCATTATAAATATGATGATAAAAAATAGGGATATGCACAAAATAATTCAGTATTCTGTAGTTTGGAAAAAGTGACTAAACACCCTAGTTTTGTTCAAAGGTAAGAGAGAATATTTATTATCATGACAAAACAAGAAAATTTGGAGATTAAGATAATATTATTGTCTCATTTGATGGAACCTACACTGTGCCATGTTGTATACAATTTTAGAGAGTTATGAGTCTAAAGGCAAAATGGTCTGGGTAGTATGCCACAAAACACGAAATGTTGAGGTGTTATTAGAACTGATAACAAGAGGACCTTATAATATATAGTGATTTATATAAATGTAAAATGTTATAAATTAGAGTTCTAATATTTATGTTGTTGTTTTGAAATAGATATTTGAAACCTCAAGATATCGTTAAAATTGATATGTTGAATGATGTCATTGTTCTCTGATGTTATTGCTTCTAATTTCCAAGGGATGATGTTATGTCATGACTACATAGCCATTAGGAAAAAAAAAAAAAAAAAAACAGAAACCTGGAAAGGAGAGAAAAAAATTGGGTTCAGGAATGAGAAAATATATTTTTCCAGTTTTCTTGATGGTTTTCAGCTAACTGCTAAAAATAGTACTAAGAGCAATAACTTGAACAAACAGTCCCATTTACACTTTAAAGTGAGTTTTTTTTTTTTAATTCAAACCCATCAGTGAGGGTATATTTTGTCTCATAGGCGATTCCTCCTAGGTACTATCATATGCCTGAAATATTTCATAATGATTTTAGTAACATCTCAATCAGATTTTTCTGAGAAACAAACTGCAAAATATTTGGACTTCAACAAGATCACATATGTGTGCCAATAAATTAACATTATAAGTTACATAAAAAAGTAAACCACAGAAAGGTAATAATTTATCTTAGAAATGGATAGATATTGAATAATAAAAGGCAATAATCAAAACCAGCACAGTATATTTAATAAAATATACTCACACTCAGTAAAAATAACAAATGAAGGAGAAAAAATATATTGGAAGCATGGTGAAGAATATGAATATGGAAAACAAGGTTGGAAAAAGCTGTTCTATTCACTTCTTTTGAAAAAGCTTACCACAATCACTAGTGTGCTGCTAACATTAGGCTAATGAGGCTCTTACCTTATTTTATACCCTAAAGAAGTTAAGCTGTGCAATTTCTGTGTTTGGTGCCATAGAATAAATTTTCTGTTCAAGTGAGTATTGAGACAAGTAACCATGACAGGAAAAGAATTACAATTAAAACTATATTTCAAGTATAGAAATGCAAGTCTGTTTTCCACATCTATTTTAGGCATTTTAAGGTATTTTGATACTAATATATGAATATATGAACCCAGTTATATACTGACATTTAATGATACATATGAGTAATAGAGTGTATTTACTGAATTTTATTGCATGCATTATATAAAAAAAAAGTTGTGGAAAAATACAAAGATAAATTTCTTAAAGAAAGTTATATAATTTTTCAGTTCTCTCCTCTGTCAACAGTAAAATATAAAAAGTATTTTCTTACCTATGACTAACATATAAATCTGTCCATAAAAAACACAATATGGACAGAATTTTAAAATAAATTTTCAAGAAGGTAAATAGGAAAATGTAAGTGATAAGTGGTAATACCTATATTTTAATACTACTAGTGAAAGTTACTAACACTGTGAATAACTAGCATCAGGTTGGAGAAGACAACTTAGATGTGTTTGTGAGATTTGAAAAATAGACTTACATTCAATCTATGGGTACAGATTGAGAGCATGTGTTCTTCTCCAGACAGATATTTCTGGAGATCTCCTGTCAGCTCATGCAGAGAAATTAGCTATTACTAGAAATGGCTAAGTTTATTATCTACATATCATTCCAGTCATTTCCTCCAGGTTCCCTTTTGATTACCCCGCAAATAAGCATTCCATGACATGGCCAATCTGAGTCTTAAAAATCAGCAAGCACATTTTCAACATTGCAAATGAATTCAGAGATCTGTCTGCCTTTGTAAGTACAAACAATAAGCACAGCTTGGTGGGATCACATCCTGAAATTATCATTTCAGTCTATATTCTCTGTCCCAGATTGACCTTGAACTCAGGAAGCTGCTGGCCTTTGTGAGCACAAAAAATTAAATATAGCTGAATGAAATGTTATTCTGTGATTACCACTCAACAAATTTTTTTATCGATTTTTAATACCTTTCTGACAAGCTGGCTCATAGTACAGCTGCCTTTTTTGTTTGTTTGTTTGCTTGGTTGGTTGTTTGGTTTTTTGGTCCATGAAGCCCTTTACATAATTTATAGTGAATCCTAATATTTTGAATAGTTAAAGGATATATTCATTTTTGTTTGTTTGCTATTAAGTCTTTTATTGAATAATTTTATGTTCTTACATTTCAAATGTTATCCCTTTTTTTCCCATCCCATCCTCATCCCCCTCCCCTTGCTTCCACAAAAATACTCCCACTCCCAACTATTTACTCTTGAAAGACCCCTCAGAAGGTATCTTCCATCTGAAGAGACCCGTCCCAAGGAACAGGGAGACCACTCACTTCGGATGCAAGTAGCAAGAGGTTTATTTACACAGGTACCTGGGGAAGCAAAGTCTCTCGGAGGACTTGCATGCCAGACAAAGGGGCAGTCCCCTTTTTATAGGGCTTGAGGGGCAGAAGCAAGGCACAGAAGCAGAAGTGTAGTTACAGGGAGGTGATTGGTTGATTTAAGTGAAGCCAGGGTGAACTGAGGACAAGCCTCAAGTTTTCGGAAAGAGCGGCCTTGGCCCCTCTTCTGGGACAGGGGGTATTGTTTTTCGTCCTTGCCTTAACATGTGTGGCAAAATATTTTGTCTTTACTCTGGTCCAGGTGGTCAACCGCAGATATCTTGTTTTGACAGGGACTGGGCTGTCCTCTGGCTCACTTCTGTTTCAGTATTTTTCCATCCCTGCCTGTACTGGGCCTAGTTCAAAATGGCGTTACTGCAGCTAAAGCAGGAGGGGGTCTTTCACTCTCACCTCATCATCCTGGCATTCCTCTATACTAGGTAAAACCAACCTTCACAGGACCAAATGTTTCTCCTCTTACTGATGCCAGATAATGCTATCCTCTGCTACATATGTGGCTGGAGCTACGGGATTGTAATCTGTACTCTCTATACTCACTGGTGTTATAATCACTGGTATTTTGGGACTGGGGGGGGGTTGGTTGCTTGACATTATTGTTCTTCCAATAAGGTTGCAAATCCTTTCAGCTCCTTCAGTTCTTTTTTCTAGCTCCTTCATTGGGGTCTCTGTTCTCAGTCTCATGTTTTGCTGCAATCATCCTCATCTGTATCAGTATGGCTCTGGCAAAGCCTCTGAGGAGACATCCATCCATATCAGGCTACTGTCAGCTAGCACTTCTTGGCATAAGCAATAGTGACTGGCTTTGGTAGATGCTTTGATAGATGATGGATCCCTAAGTGAAACAGTCTCTGGGTGACCATTTTTTCAGCCCTGTGCTACTCTTGATCTCTGTATTTCCTCCCATGGATATGTTGTTCTTCTTCCTAAGAAGGACTGAAATATCCACATATTGGTTTCTCTTCATTTTGAGCTTCATATGGCCTATGAATGGTTTCATGGGTATTCTGAGCATTTGGCCTAATACCCATTTATCAGTGAGTACATACTATGGTTTTTTTTTTTTTTTTTTTTTTTTTTTTTTTTTTTTTTTTTTTTTTGTGACTGGGTTTTCTCACTCATGATGATATTTGCTAGTTCCATTCATTTGGCTAAGACTTTCATATAACTATTATTGTTTTTAGTAGCTGAGTAGTACTCTATTGTGTAAATGTACCACATTTTCTGTATTCATTCCTCTGTTGAAGGACATCTGGGTTCTTTCCATCTCCTGGCTAGTAAAATAAGGCTGCTATGAATATACTGAAGCATGTTTCCTTTTTATTTGTTGGATCATCTTTTGGGTCATATAGCTGGGCCCTCAGGTAATATTATGTCTAATGTTCGGAGGAACTGCCAGACTGATTTCAAGAGTGGTTATACCAGCTTTCAATACCACCAAAAATTGAAAAGTCTTCCTTTTTTTCTGCATCCTTGTCACCATCTGCTGTCACCTGAGTTTTTGATTTTAGCCATTCTGACTGGTATGATATGGTATCACAGGGTTGTTTTAATTTGCCTTTCCCTAATGACTAAGGATGTTGAGCATTTTTTTAGGCGATTCTCAGCAACTTGGTATTCCTCAGTTGGAGATTTTTTTTTTTTTTGTTTGTTTAGTTCTGTACTCCTTTTTTAATAGGATTATTTGTTTCTTTGGAGTAAAACATCTTAAGTTATTTGTATATATTGGATACTAGCCCTCTATCGGTTGTAGGATTGATAAAGAATTTTTCCAATATGTTGGCTGCCATTTTGTTCTATTGTCAGTATCCTTACCTTACAGAGGCTCTTTAATTTTTTGAGGTCTCTTTTTTCTATTCTTGATCTTAGGAAATCTGCCCTGTGCCTATGTATATGAAGTTCTTCCCCCTTTTCTGTTAGTTTTAGTGTATCCGGTTTTATGTGGAGGTCCTTGATTCACTCTGTCTTGATCTTTCTACAAGGAGGTAAGTTTGTATCAATTTGCATTTTTCTACAAGCTACTACTAGTTAACCTAGGACCATTTGTTAAATCCAGGCATTTTGATGTCTAGAAATTATTATCTCTCTTGGTGTTTTATAGCTGTGAACAGACCCCATAAATGAGAACACTATAAGGACAAAATTTATTTGGAGCTGATTTGGAGAGTTAGAGTTTTAGTCCATTATCATTATGGTGGGACCATGACATTGTTCAGGTACAGGGGGAGTTGAGAGTTGTACCTCTTCATCAGAAGTCTCTAGTAAAAGACTGGCTATCACATAGTTAGAAGGAGAGTCTCATTGCCCACCACTACTGTGACACATTTCCTACAACACACATACCTACTCCAACAAGATCAATCCTACTTAAACAAATCTACAACTACTAATATGCCACTACCTGTGTCAAGCATATTTAAACCACCACATTTCTCTCCCAGGACCCCATAGGCCTGTCAAACACATGAGTCTATAGGATCATACCTAACTACAGCATATTTTTAAAGTACATTTTATCTAACTTCCACAGTCTCCATTGTTTATAGAAATCTCAACAATATTAAATGTCCAAAGTTTATAGTCCCTTCTGAGATTCATCTAATCACTTAACTCTTATTCCCAAATCAACACAGAAAACCAGACAGGGAAACTCCAAACACTGTATCTCCCTGTGTCAAGTCAAAACTGTCTTCAGATCTCCAACACCTTTTTCATCTTTGTTGAGAGTAACAGACTTTTTTTCCTGGACTGGTTTTACTACCTATTTATCACGTTCCTTGGCAGATATTCTATGAAATATTTAATATTTTGGAGTCTCCAAGTCAGATTAAACTACACAACTTCATGTTTCAATGTCTAGAATCCAAAAATGATATTTTGGGCTCTTCCAACTATTTTGCATTAGTGCTCAATATCTGCCCTCTCCAGCAGTCTAGACACTGGTTACCTCCCCTCTGCTGGTACTGCTTAGTGGTTATCCCATAACGCTGGCATCTCCAATAAGCTGTGGAGTTCCGCTGCAAATAGGCTTTACCAATAGCCTCTTATAATTTCTCTTCATGGTGCCAAACTTCAGCTTCCTTGAATGACCTGTTCCAACCTTGGTCATCAATTACAACATAGGCTAAGTATTTACAACAGGCTTTTGCTGTACTCTCAAAATGCCAATCCTCGGGTGTTCTCCATAATTCCTTAATACCTTTAAAATCAGTACCATGTTGGTGATTCTTACATATAACCATGTCTAGATGCAGCATAAGGTATAACACTAGCTATCTTTGGAGCATGACATTTTGTGATCTCACAAAATACTTCACAGAAGATTGTACCAAACTGATGCTGTTTTCTTCTCATTCATTGTTAATTTCCCAACTCCAGCTAACCAGCATTAATCATCCTAGCAATTTCTTTTATACTTTAAAGCCAGAGACAGAAGGCCAAAGCTGCTGTTCTATCCTGATTGCTGTGGCTGGAACATGGCCACCCTTTTTCTATTACTATTATTCTGTTTTCTGAATCCCTCACTTCTTAAGCTTGTGTGTCTTGGAAGTTGCTCTATAGGCAGACTTTTGAGCAATGGACAAAAAGTAGCCATTTACTTCACCAAAATATCACACAAAAATTGTCTCTAGGCCACAAACTAACCTTCTTCTCCATTAAAACCTCTTAAGCCTGAGGTCCTACACAGTTCAAATCACTCTGAGCACTAACATCTACCATATTCCTACTAGGATAGACCAAGGTTATGCTTATCACACTTATTTGGGTCTGGCTTACAGGTTCATAGGTTCAGTCTATTATCCTAAAGATGTGAGCATGACAGTTGTGGGCAGGCATGATGCAGGAGGAGCAGAGGATTCTACTGCTTCATCTGGTTCTCATGTGGTTAGTAGGAATGTCTCATTCCCTACCTCACTGTGGCACACATCATTTTAACAAGACCATACCTGATAATAGAAATACTCCCTAGTCCAAGCATAGTCAAATCACCACATTGTTCATTGAGTTTCCAGTTATATGACCTTTAAGATCAATATCAACACTATTTTGAATCCATTTATCCATGGGTACTGATAGAATTTTAAAGGTCTAAAAATGTATATGCTGCATTTGCATTTTCAAAACCTACAGTTTCAACACTTCTCGACACGGTGTCAATCATTTTAATTGAGAACTAGTTCCAGTACAGCTGCTTCTAAATCTTTCCAGTCTTTGGGGAAAATCCTGGTTTGAATAGCCTGTGTATTATAGATCTGTTTCACATAAAGTGAATGCATTCCATAAGTTGCTATTGATTTTATAAAGTGTTTAAGATCTTATATTTTAACAGGATTCCATGAATGTTCATATTTTGATTTTTTACCATTTTTGGCACTTGTTTCAGGTAACTGGAAATGCTAGTGTGGATATTTACCATTCTTAAGGTTCATTATCTAGTGCTGCTGTAAGTTAAAGGGTCCATCTATCTTGATCCTTATTGTCATTAGGTACCATAAGTTCACAATTAAGCACTGTCCTTTCTATTATTCCTCCATCTATTGTCTCTCAAGGGTTTAACTATCATAATTTTTTTGTACAGTGAAAACATCTGTGGGAAT
Organism: Micromys minutus; assembly: GCF_963924665.1. NCBI lineage: Eukaryota > Metazoa > Chordata > Mammalia > Rodentia > Muridae > Micromys > Micromys minutus. Next base: position 98,825,154 of record NC_137970.1, on the reverse strand, counting down.
CACCATCCCTGACCTCAACCAATATTACAAGGCAATTTTGTTAAAAAATGCATGGTACTGGTACAGAGATAGGCATGTGGATCAATGGTATAAAATAGAAGATCCAGAAATGAGCCCTCACATATATGGTCACCTGATTTTTGACAAAGGAGCTATAAACATTCAATGGAAAAAGGACAGCCTCTTCAACAAATGGTGTTCGTCTAACTGGCACTCAGCATGCAGAAAAATCAAAATAGACCCATTCTTATCTCCTGTACAAAGCTCAAGTGCAAGTAGATCAAAGATCTCCACATTAAACCACTTACACTGAAACTATTAGAAGAGAAAGTAAGGAAAACCTTAGGACACATAGGCACACGAAAAAATTTCCTAAACAGAACACCAATGGCTCATGCTCTAAGGTCAAATATCGACAAATGGAATTTAATGAGATTGCAAAGTTCTGTAAGGCTAAGGACACTGTTAAGAAAACAAAACAGCAGGCAACAGATTGGGAACAGATCTTTACCAACCCCATATCTGATAGAGGCCTAATATCAAAGGTAAACAAAGACTTCAAGAAGTTAGACACCAGAGAATTCAACAACCCTATTAAAAAATGGGGTACAGATCTAAACAAAAAGTTCCCAATGAGGATTATCAAATGGCTGAGAGGCATCTAAGGAGATGCTAGACATCCTTAGTCATCAGTGAAATGCAAATCAAAACAACCCTGAGATTCCACATCACCCCAGGCATAATTGCTAAGATCAAAAACTCAGATGACAGCAGATGCTGGTGAGGATGTGGAGAAAGAGGAGCACCTCTTCATTGTTGCTGGGGTTGTAAACTGGGGTTTTAAACTACTCTGGAAATCAGTCTGGACGTTCCTCAGAAAATTGGACATAGTGCTACCTGAAGACCCAGTAATTCCACTTCTGGGCATATACCACAGAGAAGTTCCAACATAAAACAAAGACACATGCACGACAATGTTCATAGCAGCCCTATCTATAAGAGACAGTAGCTGCAAAGAACTCAGATGTCCTTCAGTAGATGAATGGATACAAAAATTGTGGTATTATTTACACAATGGAGTACTACTCAGCTATCAGAAACAATGACTTTATGAAATTCCTAAGAGAATGGATGTATCCAGAGAATATCATCCTGAGTGAGGTAACCCAGTCACAAAAGAACAGACAAAATATGCAGTCACTGATAATTGGATACTAACCCCAGAAATCTCTGAACTCCCCAGAAACAACTCACAGACTTTATGAATTTCAAGAAAAACAAAGGCCAAAAAATGATGAAAAATCATTATGCTAAATCTTTACACACCAAGAAAACTTTGACTATTTCCAGGTTACATCTTGTTTTACATGTACTTTATGGTCATTGTAACTAGTAAGTTTTTAGTGCATATTATCAAACCTTTAAAAGAATAAAGTCTGATAAAATTGTATTCATATACTTTTATGCAAAATGCTTTTAAAATCTAAATTTTTCTCTGTTTTTAAAAATAAAGTTTTTCAATTAAAAATAAAATAAAGTATGTCTCCATGTGTCACTGAATGTTCTTTTTGTCTGTTATTATGGCCACCTTATGATTTATTTTATTAATTGGAATATTCTCTCTGTTTGTTAGTTTGGATAAAAATAACCTCAAAATTTCCTAATAATTTGTTGAGTTGAAATCTTTACTTCAAAAATTTGTTGAGTTGTAACAGTAATTTTAGCCCCACCAAGTTATTACTCTCATACTACACAATATATCGCCAAGGACAGAACATGTTTATTGTGGTACTACAATAAAAACTGTTATAATTTGTTGAGTCATTAAGATGGACTAGCATTCAGAAAACAAAAGTTTTATCAATATTATCTCATAGAGTTCTCATAGAAATAAGTTTGGCAATATAAATAAGCTTTTTAATGTATGCTATTTATGAATTATAATATAAAACTATTTCAGAGTTTTATAAAACTTTCATTCTATTTTCTATAATATGATACTGACTATTGTAATCAACAATGTATACAGGTCTATTTTCTTTTTTGTTGCTTAAAATATTTTATTAGGGGTTAGAGAGATAGCTCAGCAGTTAAGAGTACTGACTGCTCTTCCAGAGGTCTGGAGTTCAATTCCAAGCAACCACATGGTGGCTCACAACCATTTGTAATGGGATCTGTTGTCCTCTTCTGGTGTGTCTGAAGACAGCTACAATGGGCTCATACTAAGAAGATAAATGTTTAAAAAATATTTAATTAATTAATAACTTAACTTTATATGCTAATCACAGCTTCATCTCCCTCCTATCCTGCCAATCCCTTCTCCACCAATTTCCTCTTCCTTTCTCCTCAGAGAATGCAAAACATCCTATGGATATAGACCAGCCTTGACATATACATTTGAAATAAAACTGGATGTATCTTCTTCTATTGAGGTTAAATCAGGCCTCCCACTTAAGGAAGGCAGGCAACAAAGTCCGAAACAGTGCCTGTTTATGTTGTTAAGGGTTATACATGAAGACCAAGCTGTATGTCTGAGCAGCCTAGCACTGTACTCTGAATGTTTTCTGGTTGGTAGTTAAGACAGTGAGCCCCTTTGGCCCTGATTAGTTGAGTATGTAAAATTTCTTTTGATGTCCTTGAAGGATCTGGCTTGTTCAGTCTTTCCCTTCCCATCTTTACAAGATTCTCCAACTTCTGCCTGATGTTTGGCTGGATTCCCTGTACCTGTTCCTATCAGCTCCTAGCTGAAGGCTTTCAGATAACTGTTATCCTAGATTCCTCTCTGCAAGTAAACCATGTTGTCAATAATAATGTCAGGGATGGGCTCTCACTCATGACATACTTTTCAATTTGGGGCAGCCGATGGTTGAACATTCACTCAATTTATTTACACTTTTTATCCCCGAACATCTCCTAGGTAGAAAAATGTGGATTAGAAGTATTGTGTCAGGATTTAGTTTCCCATCCCTCCACTGAAAGGTATTTCTGCTTACAAGAGATGGCCTTCATAGGCTCCATATTCCCTATTGCTAGGAGTATTATCTAGGGTCACCTTTAAAGACGTCTGGGATTTTCCATTGTCTCAGTATTTTAGCTTGTCCCAGAGATTCCTTTCCCATATACAGATTCCATTGGTTCTTCATCATCTTAAAATTTAAATTGCATTCTTTTGTTAATTTAACAAGATAAAATTACTTTTTTTCTCTTTCAACTTTATTTAACAAAATGAGAGATACATGTACAGATTTTTAAAGGCATTTTGGCATAACGTTGTATGAATATATTTTTGTCAGTACATAATTACTTTTAGTTTTATTTTTAAAATAAAATTAAATGCATTTTAAGGTACTCGGACAACTTTGTGATTGTTATTTTATTGGCATAGAATTTTTTTTGAATTATGGATATCTACTAAGTATTGATTTTTGTCAGAAACATTGTCTATTTTTTTCTCCTATTGTAGTAAGTAACAATTGGATGTTGATGTCAAGGAGATACAGGATTGGATATTAGAGAGTGGGGTGGGAACAAAGGTTTTTTGCCAGGTGGGACAGAGGAGAAAGGAAAGAGAATCAAGATTGAACAGGAAGAGAATCTAGATCAAGGAGGTCTTAATTGTTGATAGGTAGATATGAATATTTTAAAGGGTTTCTATGGTATAATTTGTCTTATCTAGGTAGGTAGTTTATTTCAGTGTCAACTGGTTGTAAGCTTATTGTATAGAAGTCCTGTGGATTGAAAATTTAACATATAAATCTGTTTGATAAGTTATTGATTATTGAGTCATGATTTAACAGGCTGTGGGGATTATGTGGAAATTTCCTGGCTGACAGATAGCAACGAGAGGGCAGATAGCGGAACACATAACAGAGAAGTAGCTAGGCTGCACAGCTCAAGCAACTTGGCAGAGAAGCATCCAGGGTGCACAGGTCCAGTTTAATGACCTGCAAGGAGTGAGCACATCTGGGAACAGGTACCCACCAATTAATTTATATTTATACTGCAACAACCTCTTATTTGAGTAAAAGTTTCTTTCACTGTATACTCCCTTCAGTTTCATGTCATGTCATTATTGTATACTTTACTTCTGTTGCTAATATTTGGGAGTCATATCCAAAATAATTATTCTAAGAGTAATGTCTCGGGTCATTATTCACATGTTAGTTTTATAGGGTAAGCAATTCTATTTATTGTTTTAATGTATTCCTATATAACTTTTGTATAAATTAAAATAAAGTATATAATTATATATTTTAAAACAATAGATTCATGGAAAATGTTGATTATATGGAGAAAGGTATTTGGTAATGTTTTAAGTGAGAAAATATTAATTAAAGGGCACAACGTTTGAAACAGAAAGAAGCATTTCCTTGAAAATTTTATTAGTACCATTACAAACCATAATGAAACATTACTTCTTAGTAACATCTAATGAGCAGTTTCAATTTAAGCTGCTGGTAAGTAGAAATATTTTAGGAGTTCTCAAAATCATTTATGCTAGTTTTACTTATCGAGACAAGTATTATAATATGAAAATGGCAAGATCATTCAGGTAAGCCAACACAAAATAATTATACAGTTACCAACAATATTCTCACTTTTTATAACATTTTATTTTATTCTATTACTTTAATTCATAGTTTATTGACCAACTATTCTCACTTTTTAAATATAGTAATTTAGGTAATTAAAAACAATAAGCCACTTTTACCAGCAGAGAGCCTGAGGCACAAGCCCAGGGAGGTCGCACCTGGAAAACGCAGAACACAGAGGGTGCTCTGCTCTCTGGAAAAGGGTTCTTTCTGGCCCACAGTTAGGGCTGGGTATCTGTCATGGGACTCAGGATCTGCCTGGGAAAGGAGGTGCTCAAAGATCAGCTCCACAGGTACTTTTATACCTGTACCAGAGATGAGCCTCTCACATAGGCCTGGGAGTTCACACCAGAAGATATTGAAGAGCAGAGAGTGCTGTGCTCTCTGGAAAAGGGTTCTTTTTGGCCTATAGAAAGAGCTGGGTCTCCACTAGTAGGACTCAGGACCTATGGGCAGAGGGCTGAGCTCCTAGAACAGCCTCACAAGAGCTCTAACACCTGATCCCACAAAGACAGAACTAAGTCAGTGCCATCAGAGCTCACTGCTTCCCTACAAAGTGCTGAACACTCAGAAGCAATTTTCTTCCTGACCCCACAGGGCCCTCAAATCCACAGAAGAGACAAGTTCTGGTCAGTGACAATAAGGTCAACTATAATCACACATAGCAAGACAGCAAGAGGAAAGGGAAATAAATTAACTAATGGAAACTAAGACAACCTGGCAACATCAGAACCCAGCTCTCCCACAACAGCAAGTAGTAGATTGTCAAACACACTACATAATCACGACTTAGTCTTAAAATCATATTTCATGATAATGATGGAGATCGTCAAGAAGCACTTGAATAACTACCTTAAACAATTACAAGAGAATCAGGAGAAATCACTCAAAGAACTACAGGATAACACAATCAAACAGATGATGGAATTGATAACACAAATAGAAACAATAAAGAAAGCACAAAAAGAGACAACTCTGGAGATGGAAAACAAAACAAACAAACAAAAAAAAAAAAGAAAGAAAAACACCAAACAAACAAAATAAAAAAGAAATCAGGAGTCACAACAGACTACAAGAGATGAAAGGGAGGATCTCAGGGGCCAAAGACAAAAAACAACACATAGAAAAAACAGTAAGAGAGGATGAAAAAACTAAAAATCTCCTAAACCAAAATGACTAGGAGATCTAGGGCACAATGAGAACACCAAACATAAGGGTAGTATGCATAGAAGAGGGTAAAGAATATCAACTAAAAGGCATACTAAATATCTTCAAAAAAATTATAGAACAACACTTCCCTACTCTTAAGAAAAAGATGGCCATGAACATAAAAGAAGCCTTCAGAACTCCAAATAGATTGAACAAGAAAAGAAATTTTCCCTGACACATACTAATCAAAACACCAAATATTAAGAACAGCAATTGAAAAAGGACATGAAATGTATAAAAGCAGACCAATCAGAATTACACACAACTTCTCAGCAGAGACTATGAAAGCTAGAGGATACTGGACAGACATCATACAGACTAAAAGAGAACACAAATGCCAGCCCAGGTTACTATATCCAACAAAATTCTCAATCACCATAGAGGGAGAAACCAAGATATTGTAGGACAAATCCAAATTGAAACAATGTCTGTATACAAATCCATCCCTACAAATGATAATAAATTTAAACCCCAACACAAGGAGGGGAAGAACACACTATGAAAAGCCAGAAAATAACTAAGCAAGAAAATCAAAAGAAGAAAGACACATAAATATTATTTTAACTCTAACAAGAAAAATAACAGGAAACAACAATCACTATGCCTTAATATCTGTTAACATCAATGGATTCAATACCGCAATAAAGAGACATAAACTATCAGACTGAATACATAAACAGGATCCAGCATTTTGCTGCACAGAGAAACCTATCTCAGAGACAAAGACAGACACTACATTAGAGGAAAAGGCTGCATGGAAATAAAAAAAAAAAAAAAAAAAAAAAAAAAAAAAAAAAAAAAAAAAAAAAAAAACTTCCAAGCAAATGGCACCAAGAAAGAAGTGGGAGTAGCCATTCTAATATTGAAT